>NW_015389566.1:16498-40228 GCF_001527695.2 Protobothrops mucrosquamatus
GCCACTGGCGGCACAGGCGGTGCAGGCGGCTGCAAAGCTCCCGGGGCCCCTCGGCCTCCTGGCGGCAGCCGTCCAGACCGCGGAAGCGCCGCCGGTGGATCTCTGGGCTGAGGGCGGCCTCCATCCCTGGGGATCCCTGGGCCTCCGTCGGGTCTCCTGCTCGAGGGCAGCCAAAAGAAGCCCGAGAGAGTCCCAAATGCCCCCCCGGCCCCTCCGAAACCCCTTCTCAGCTTTCCAGGAGGGCAGAAATGGGTCTCCGCTCACTCGGCCTTTACCCGCCTGAGGAGAGCAACGGCAAATCCTTCCCGCCAATTTTTTGCGCGCTCCAGGGCTCTCCTACCTGAAGAAGGAGCCAGAACGATAGATATGTGCTTCCTAGAGGGGACCTAGTAGGAAGAGGATGAAAGGGGACCTTCTTTTTTCGGCCTCCCGGAATGTCTACTCCGCTGCTCTTCTTCGGAGGGGGGCGGGGTTCGCTGAAAGGCGGGCGGTGGAAGCGGAGGCTGGGACGGCGATGCTCGCAAAGGGCAGGGACGGACAGATGATCTCGGCGTCGCCCCTCTTCATCGCCCGCTTGCTCCTGCCCGGGTCCTGCGCCCGCATGGAAGTCGGGGAGGCTCCGCTGAAAGGCGGGGCTCTCCTTGGTCTCTGGGTCCAGCGCAGGACGGACGGATCGGGGGCTGAACGTCGGAAGGCGCCTGGTAGCCCCTTTTCCAGCCGACACCTTTCCTTGCACAACGGGAGCTTCGTGAGTGCAGCCGCCTCGGTCAGATGCAGAGACTGACGCGGGATGGAAATCGGGGAGGGCGACGGGAGGGGGAGGCAGGTTGGATCCGGGGCTGCGAACGAGGGGAAGCCTCGCCCTGAAAGTCGGCAGGATGCCTGGAGCGGAGAGCTCCCTTTCCTCCATGCTCCCTTCCTGGAGACGGGACTTGCTCTCTAGGCGTAAAGCGTTTCTCCCGGTGGTTTGTTTTCCGGGTTGCTATAGCAGAAGGGAGCGTAGAGGACTGAGGGTTTCGGTTTAACGGATCTGGCGCCGATCCCTTCGTTTTTCCTGTCTCTGTTTAAATACTCCTCCTCTGGAAACCGTGAAAGAACAGATTATCCTGGAGAAAATCTTACTCATCTGATGGCCTATAATCAATTCATCAAGAATCTGTATAACAAAAGATCAGGAACAAGCTAAAAGAAATCTCTAATTCCATATGATAACTAAACAGACTTCTCAGAGTAGAAATTTGTATATGTTTTATACAGGAATTATACTTTTTTCCTTTAGGTGTTGAATTTACAATATAAAAATATATATGATTTATTATTTAACATCCAAAGTTCTTTGAAAATGAAATCATTGTGCTCATTTTAAGTCTTCTGCAAAAAGACTAGTAGTGAACTCAGAATAAAAAGTTGCAAAGTTGGTTCTTATACCCACCTCTGAATTTAATAATTTGTTGTGGGAGGCTTTTCTCTGTCTGGTGAAACATTGCAGGTAGTTTGTAAATAGGAAACAATCTTCCAGTCCCAATTTGCTTCCACTCTCAATTTAACTCTGGCTGTTACAATGTGGGTTTGGGTGATAAATTCCTGTGAAGAGGGAAACCACCTGCAAAATTATGCATTTGTACAGTAGTTTGATTGTCCCTTTCATGATCTTTTTATTTTTGTTATTTCAGATGTATTATTGCTATCTATATTTGTATTTTTTAATAATGATGATGAGGAAGTTGGAAGGGACCTTGGAGGTCACCTAGTCCAACCCCATGCTCAGGCAGGAAACCCTATACCATTTCAGACAATTGGCTGTCCAGTCTCTTCCTAAAAACCTCCAGTGTTGGAGCATTCACAGCCTCTGGAGGCAGATTGTTCCACTGATTAATTGTTCTTAACTGTCAGGAAGTTTCTGCTTAGTTCTAGGTTACTTCTCTCTTTGGATAGCTTCCATCCATTGCTTCTTGTCTGCCTACGGGTGCTTTGGAGACTAGCTTGACTCTCTCTTCTTTGTGGCAACCCCTGAGATATTGGAACACTGCTATCATGTCCCCCCTCGCCCTTCTCTTCATTAAACTAGACATACCAAATTCCAGCAACTGTTCCTTATATGTTTTATCCTTCAGTCCCCTAATCAAATTTGTTGCTCCTGTCTGTACTCTTTCTAGAGTCTTCAACGTCTTTTTTATATCGTGGTGACCAAAACTGGATGCAGTATTCCAGGTTTGGTCTTACTAAGGCATTGTAAAGTGGTATTAGCACTTCATATGATCTTGATTTTATCCCAGACATGTCAAACACAAGGCCTGGGGGCCGGATGCGACCCGTGAAGTGGCTTCATGTGGCCCGCGAAACAATCCTGGAAACAGTGAGGGAACGGCCCCCACTGCCTTGGCCCTGGCCGGCTGGGAGCCCATGTACAATTTTGTGGTGGCCATCTTGGCACTTGCACCAGTGGACCATGCCTTGGCACTTGCCCTGGTCCTACCCCTTTCTGCCAGAGACCCTCAGATCTGTCCCACTCCTGCCCAGGCCCCCCACAGGCACCCTTGACAGGAATGATGTAGAACTGGCCACGCCCACCTAGTACGCCACACCCACTCCATCCACACCCACCCAATAGGCTGCATCCACTCTGGCCACACCCACCCAGCCCCCCAAGGGCAACCGCAATGCTGATGTGGCCCTCAATGAAATTGACACCCCTGTTCTTTTCCTTTCTTAATGCAGCCTAGCTCTGTTGGGTTTTTTGGCAGCTGCAGCGCACAGGCATACTATACGTGTGCAATTGGTTTTTCTTGCCTAAATGTAGAATCTTACTTTTTTCACCATTGAATTTCATTTTGTTAGATAGCACCTAATGTTCAAGTCAGTCAAGATCCTTCTGTATCTTAAGCCTCTCTTCTGGGGTGTTGGCTATTCCTGCCAGCTTGGTATCTTCTGCAAATTTGATGAGTTCCCCATCTATCCCTTTGTCCAAATCATTGAAGATGTTGAAGAGCACTGGGCCTCGAACAGAGCCCTGGGGCATTCCACTACACACTTCCCTCCATGTAGATGCAGTTCCATTAAGGACCACACGCTGTTTTATTGCTTTTAACTTTGTAAGGACCCAGCCCCCTTGTGGGAAGACAGGCAGCAAATAAATTTAGTAAATAATATTTTGATATTTTTTTGCCATTCTTTAAATCAGTGCTTTTCAGCCTGTTGTAAGCGTACCACTGGTGGTACTTCGGCAGGTGGCAGGTGCTACACGTAAGACGGGTTGAAAAGCAGTGGGAAAAAAAGTGGAAAAGTGTAGCGAGGATGAGCTGAAGCGGTAGCAACCTGCACAGGCCTGTGAGAGAGTCAGCTAGAGCTATGGGTTGCCAGGGCACTGTTGAGGGCCCAGGAGCACCAGGGGGCTCCATCTGATTGGCGCTCCTGGAAGTAGCCTCCGGGAAAGGAGTCAGCTGCAACTACACGGAAGAGAAAGAAGAGGAGAGGGGGGGGAGAGAGGAGAGGATATGAAGGGATGTTTTGGAAGGAAAATGAGAGAAAAAAAACCAATGAGGAAAGAGAATGGGACACAGAAAGAGAGACGGAGAAGAGGAGAGGCTTCTTTAAGACAAGGAGAGGGAGAGAAGGGGATAGAAGAGTGCAAAGATTACTGTCAGAGAAAGAAGCACAAGTTTCCCATTAAAAGTGTGTTAAGTGGGTGTATAGACAGTCCTCAACCTACAACCAGAATTGAGCCCAAAATTTATGTTGCTAAGTGAAAAATTCGTTAAACGAGTTTTGTCCCATTTTATGATTTTACTTGTCCCATTTCTTAGGAGAATCACTGAAATTGTTAAATTAGTAACACAGTTGTTAAGCGAAACTGGTTTCCCCATTGACATTGATTCTCAGAAGTTTGCAAAAGGGGATCACATGACCCTGGGACCATCATAAATATGAATCACTTGCCAAGCATCCAAATGTAAATCACGTGACCCTGGGGATGCTGCAACGGTCATAAGTGTGAAAAATGGTCAGAAATCACTTTTTTCTGTGCCATTGTGACTTTGAACAGTCACTAAGCGAATTCTTGTAAGTCGAGGGCCACCTGTACTTTATCACTTTTTCCCTTTTTTTTGGTCATCACGTTTTTGATACCTTGCTAGGTGACTGGTGGTAGTCGAATATTGCCATATCCTAAAAGTGGTACAATCTGTGAAAAAGTTGAAAAGCCCTGCTTTAAATGTTACCTCAGTTGAGAGAATAGTTTTGTCTGGAACAAAAATAATGTTCAGGATAAATCTCTCTTCTTAATCAAAGAAATTCTCCCCAACAACTGTAGCTTTTCCCTCTTTAGCATATCTTTATCAACTTCAACCCATACCTTAACATAATTATTTTGAAACAACATACAGTTCATATTTGTCAGATTAACATCCAAGTATTTTACTTTTTATTCAATCTCAAAACCTGATTTTTTTTCCCTTTCTATTTCACCTTCTACATATTTTGTTAACATCTTGTTTATTAGTGTTATAGCCCCATTGGCCATTAATATAACTGTTTTAAAACCTCAAAATTATTTTATTCTTTCTCTTTTCTTATTTTGTGGAGTAGAAAGGTTATCCTGCTGATCAATTGTCCCTGTCCTTTGGCAGAATATTGTTTTTTTTCTCGGTTCTTCCCATTTGACACTCCGTATTCCTTGGTTCTTGGGTGAACTAAGTTGCCATACAAAGTTTCTCCCCCCCCATAATATTTTCCCTCAGGATGTATTTTGTGAACCTCTGGGTATTGCCCAATTTAGTGGCAGATTCTGTTTGATATGGATGTTGTCATTTTACTTTACATATCCAGATTGCAGTCGTGATTTTTCTCTTCAAATGTACATAAGCCCTGCTCAGCACAACCAGTACCTTGTTCTCATCCCATGCTTGAATTTCTCTGCGTATTTGTAATGTTAACTGAAGATAATAAATTCTATTCAGAATATACTGTATACCGTAGTCTGCATTCTATGATGTGTTCCTTTCTTGTGATCAAAGGGGCTCTCCTTGGTCTCTGGGTCCAGCGCAGGTTGGACGGATCGGGGGCTGAACATCGGAAGGCGCCTGGTAGCCCCTTTTCCAGCTGACACCTTTCCTTGCAAAATGAGAGCTTCGTGAGTGCGGCCGCCTCCATCAGATGCAGAGACTGATGCAGGATGAAGATCGGGGAGGGCGACGGGAGGGGGAGGCAGGTGGGATCCGGGGCTGCAAATGAGGGGAAGCCTCACCCTCTGCCTCGCCCTGGAGATCGGCAGGATGGCTGGAGCAGAGAGCTTCCTTTCCTCTATGCTCCCTTCCTGGAGACAGGACTTGCTCTCTAGGCCACGGGTCAGCATCCCGCGGCTCCGAAGCCACATGTGGCTCTTTGAGCCTTCTCCTGCCGCTCCCAGCCTCCTCTGCCATTTGTAGAGACAGACAGAGAGAGGCACTTGCGCTTCCCTGCTTCCCTTCTGTGTGTTTGTGTGTTTGTAAAAAAGAGAGCGGCCTCACGCCACGCTGTTCCGACGAGCTGACAAGCTTATTGGGCGGGGCTCCTCCCTTTGCTGCGTCTGTGCCGGAAGCAGGAAGGACAGGAGAGAGCCAGCCCAATAATGTGTGTCAGCTTGCCAGGTGAGCAGATCGGAGAAAGGGAGAGAGAGAGGGGGAGAGAGAGAAAGAGAGGGAGGGAGAAAGAAAGAGGGAGAGAAAGAGAAAGCGAAAGAGGGATAGAGAAAAAGGAGAGGAAGAGAAAAAGGGAGAGGGAGAGAGAAAAAGAAAGGGAGAGGGGAGGAAAGAGAGGAGAGAGGAAAGAGAGGGAGAGGAAAGAGAGAGAGGGAAAGAGGGAGAGGGGGGGAGGAAAGAGAAAGAGGGAGTGGAAAGTGTAAGAAAGAGGTAAGAGAGGAAAGAGAGAGAGGAAAGAGAGAACTCATGCACAGCAGCCCGTATTTATTTTTAATTAAACTCTTCAATCAAGCTCTCCCCCCCTTGCACGCACAGGCACAACTTTTGCGACTCCCAGTGTTTTCTTTTCTCTGGGAAACGGGTCCAAGTGGCTCTTTGAGTGGTTAAGGTTACAGACCCCTGCTAGGGCCCGTAACCAATTTATCAAGAATTTGTATAACTAAAGATCAAGAATAAGCTAAAATATTTCTTAATTTCATATGATAACTAATTAGACATCTCAGAGTAGCAATTTGCATATGTTTTACACAGGAATTATACTTTTCTCCTTTACGTGTTGAATTTACAATATAAATATATTTATTATTTACCATCCAATACTTTGGTGGCCACTATCACCTCTCTCCTCAGAAAGGCTCTTTCTACCCTCCATGGATTTCTATGCTCTTTATGAGAATTGTGTTTTCCAAGTAAAGCTATTTCCACACTCTGCATTAATGCAGTCTATCCCCAGTGTGGATCCTTTCATGACAAGTAAGATGAGCTTTCCCAGTATAGCTTTTTCCAGTCTATCTACTTATATGGTCGCTTCCCATTGTGAATCCTTTGGTGGCAATTAAGATGACTGTTGCTAATGAAACTCTTTCCACATTCCATGCATTTATACGGTCTGTCCCCCAGTATGGATCCTTTTGTGACGATTAAGATTTCCTTTCCGGGTAAAGGTATTTCCACATTCCATGCATTTATACGGTCTGTCCCCAGTGTGGATCCTCTCATGAACATTAAGACTTATTTTCTGAGTAAAGCTCTTTCCACATTCTGTGCATTTATACAGTCTGTCCGCAGTGTGGATCCTCTCATGAAGATTAAGATTTCCTTTCTGAATAAAGCTCTTTCCACATTTCATACATTTATATGGTCTGTCCCCAGTGTGGACCTTTTCGTGACGATTAAGATCAACTTTCTGGGTAAAGGTCTTTCCACATTCCATGCATTTATACCTTCTGTCCCCAGTGTGGATCCTTTTGTGACGATTAAGAATTGTTTTCTGGGTAAAACTCTTTCCACATTCCATGCATTTATATGGTCTGTCCCCAGTGTGGATCCTCTCATGATCATTAAGATATCTTTTCCCGGTAAAGCTCTTTCCACATTCCATGCATTTATATGGTCTGTCCCCAGTGTGGATCCTCTCATGAAGGTTAAGATTTCCTTTCTGGATAAAGCTCTTTCCACATTCCATGCATTTATACGGTCTGTCCCTAGTGTGGATCCTTTTGTGAAAATTAAGAAGTCCTTTCTGGGTAAAGGTCTTTCCACATTCCATGCATTTATACGGACTGTCCCCAGTGTGGATCCTTTCGTGATGATTAAGAAGTGCTTTCCGGGAAAAGGTCTTTCCACATTCCATGCATTTATACGGTCTCTCCCCAGTGTGCATCTTTTGGTGGACATTAAGATTACTTTTCGTACTGAAACTCTTTCCACACTGCATGCAGACTTTCCTCTTTCTGCTCAGGCTGGAATCCCCTCCAGTTTTTACAGAGGTATGTGGTTTACATTTCCCATACAGTTTCTTTGGTGAAATAGCAGAGGAGTTATTCTCCATAGTTTTTAGAGGCATGCATCTTTTTTTTAGTCTGGTTTCTGCCATAGTTATGTAATTCAAATTCATGTTTTCTTTTTTTCTATATTTTTCTTTTCTCATTTCTTTCTGATCTTGCTGGGATAGGAAGCCACGAATACCAAGAGAAGTGGATGACTTCTCCACTCCATTTTCTGGCTGTTTTCTCCTTAGCATTTTGGTGTTCCTCTGATGGCGAAGGATTACTTTTATTTTATTCTTCTGTATTTCGAGTAGATTTAACCTTGCCTCATCGTTCTCATTCACACACACATCATCTGCATGGGCAAAAATTAAAATTAATATTCTATTAGAATTTAGAAGCCCCCCCCCCGTCAAAAACATGCCAATCTGCGTTCCGTGTTTAGTACAATCCATTTGTCTAGCCAGGATGTGATATCTGCAAATTGTTATCTAGGAGGCTCTATTATATAAAAATAATGTTTTCAGCCAAAAAACACATTAAACCTTTGGTGTTGAATCAGTCAATCTATTCAGTCACTTCCATGGAGTATCTAGGACAGCGGTTCTCAACCTGTGGGTCGCGACCCCTTTTGGGGTCGAATGACCATTCCCACAGGGGTCGCCAAAGTCCTGGAGTTTTTCCTCATAGAATCCTTATGAAACGCAGTCCGGCGCTTTTTTTTTCCCCCCCTTTTTCATGAGCTGTGCTACTCCCTCTTATTCTATTGGCTTTTGAAAGCCAATAGAATAGACTCTATTCAAGAGAGTCTATTCTATTGGCGTTCGAAAGCCAATAGATTCTATTGGCTTTCAAAAGCCAATAGGAATTGTCCAGGCTGTCTCTGCCCTGCTGAGCCCTGCTGCAAGTTGTCTGCAGCTAAGAGCTTTCTGGAAGTTTCCACCCCTCCCTGCTGAACTAAATGTAAGTAAAAGAGGGCCAGGGGTGGGAGGGCTGCCCAGAAGCGCCTGGCCCGGCCTGCCGCCACACCGAACGGGCGGTGACCAAGGTGAGGCTAGCGGAGCAGCGGCAGCTGCTGGGAGTGTAGCTGGCGCGCGTGGGGCTCGGCGGGTGGCTTACCTCCCTTGGGCTGGGCCAGCTGGTGGCCCAGCTGGTGGTCGGCCTGCACCATTGCTGCCGCTTGCCTTCGCCGCTCTGGGCCGGCCTAGCGCCTTTCGGAACGGGCGGTGGCCAAGGTAAGGCTAGCGGAGCAGCGGTGGGCGCTGCGAGCGTAGCTGGTGCGCGTGGGGCCCGGCGGGTGGCTTACCTCCCTTGGGCTGGGCCAGTTGGTGGCCCAGCTGGTGGTCGGCCTGCGCCGTCGCTGCCGCTTGCCTTGGCCGCTCTGGGCCGGCCTGCCGCCTCCTGGAACGGGCGGTGGCCAAGGTAAGGCTAGCGGAGCAGCGGTGGGCCCCATCTGTAAAAGAAAAAGTCTTCCGCCCAAGCATAACTTTTAAGGATTTTAAGGATCTTTGAGAGAGAGAGATTTTAAGGATCTTTGAGAGGGAGAGAGAAATAGAGAGAGGGAGAAAAAAAGAGGAAAGAGAGAGAGAGGAAAGAAACGGGAGAGGAAAGAGGAAAGAGGGAGAGAGAGAAAAGAGAAGAGAGAGGAAAGAGAAAGAGAGGAAAGATAATTTGGGGGTCGACCAGAAGGAAACCAGGTCTGTTGTTCCCCCTCGCCCCTCTCTCCGCCTCCCTTTGTGCAGCGGCGTCTTTGGCTGCTGCCTTCGGTGGGGGAGCCAAACCGTCCAAGGCATTTGCACCCTGAAGGTGTGGACGCTGCTTTCATGACTTGCCACTACCCACCCCCTCTCTTCCCGCCCTGCTCGGGCAACGCGCTGCTGCTGCTGCTGGCTGAGCTGAGGCGCCGGAGCCTCCCCCGCGCCGCCCGGCCCACCTCCCTCGCCGTTGGAGGGCATCTGTGTGTGTCTCCAGACCTTACCGGACTACCATCCCCAGCAGCCCTAAAAAGCATTGTGGAAGAGTGGGGAATGCTGGGAGTTGCAGTTCATCACCATCTGGAAAAACATGACTCTCCAAAGATTAATCCTTCCTTCCTTCCTTCCATCCATCCATCCATCTCCTTCCCTTTCAATCTCTCCTTCCTTCCTTCCTTTCTTTCCCCCTCAGTCTCCTTCCTTCTCCATCTCCTTCCTTTCCCCTTCAATCTTCCTTCCTTCCTTCCATCCCTTCCCCTTCAATCTCTCTCCTTCCNAGTGTGGATCCTCTCATGAAGGTTAAGATTTCCTTTCTGGATAAAGCTCTTTCCACATTCCATGCATTTATACGGTCTGTCCCTAGTGTGGATCCTTTTGTGAAAATTAAGAAGTCCTTTCTGGGTAAAGGTCTTTCCACATTCCATGCATTTATACGGACTGTCCCCAGTGTGGATCCTTTCGTGATGATTAAGAAGTCCTTTCCGGGAAAAGGTCTTTCCACATTCCATGCATTTATACGGTCTCTCCCCGGTGTGCATCTTTTGGTGGACATTAAGATTACTTTTCGTACTGAAACTCTTTCCACACTGCATGCAGACTTTCCTCTTTCTGCTCAGGCTGGAATCCCCTCCAGTTTTTACAGAAGTATGTGGTTTACATTTCCCATACAGTTTCTTTGGTGAAATAGCAGAGGAGTTATTCTCCATAGTTTTTAGAGGCATGCATCTTTTTTTTAGTCTGGTTTCTGCCATAGTTATGTAATTCAAATTCATGTTTTCTTTTTTTCTATATTTTTCTTTTCTCATTTCTTTCTGATCTTGCTGGGATAGGAAGCCACGAATACCAAGAGAAGTGGATGACTTCTCCACTCCATTTTCTGGCTGTTTTCTCCTTAGCATTTTGGTGTTCCTCTGATGGCGAAGGATTACTTTTATTTTATTCTTCTGTATTTCGAGCAGATTTAACCTTGCCTCCTTGTCGTTCTCATTCACACACACATCATCTGCATGGGCAAAAATTAAAATTAATATTCTATTAGAATTTAGAAGCCCCCCCCCCGTCAAAAACATGCCAATCTGCGTTCCGTGTTTAGTACAATCCATTTGTCTAGCCAGGATGTGATATCTGCAAATTGTTATCTAGGAGGCTCTATTATATAGAAATAATGTTTTCAGCCAAAAAACAGATTAAACCTTTGGTGTTGAATCAGTCAATCTATTCAGTCACTTCCATGGAGTATCTAGGAGAGCGGTTCTCAACCTGTGGGTCGCGACCCCTTTTGGGGTCGAACGACCATTTCACAGGGGTCGCCAAAGTCCTGGAGTTTTTCCTCATAGAATCCTTATGAAACGCAGTCCGGCGCTTTTTTTTTTTTTTTCCTTTTTCATGAGCTGTGCTAATCCCTCTTATTCTATTGGCTTTTGAAAGCCAATAGAATAGACTCTATTCAAGAGAGTCTATTCTATTGGCGTTCGAAAGCCAATAGATTCTATTGGCTTTCAAAAGCCAATAGGAATTGTCCAGGCTGTCTCTGCCCTGCTGAGCCCTGCTGCAAGTTGTCTGCAGCTAAGAGCTTTCTGGAAGTTTCCACCCCTCCCTGCTGAACTAAATGTAAGTAAAAGAGGGCCAGGGGTGGGAGGGCTGCCCAGAAGTGCCTGGGCCGGCCTGCCGCCACACTGAACGGGCGGTGACCAAGGTGAGGCTAGCGGAGCAGCAGCAGGTGCTGGGAGCGTAGCTGGCGCGCGTGGGGCTCGGCGGGTGGCTTACCTCCCTTGGGCTGGGCCAGCTGGTGGCCCAGCTGGTGGTCGGCCTGTGCCGTTGCTGTCGCTTGCCTTCGCCGCTCTGGGCCGGCCTGCCGCCTCTCAGAACAGGCGGTGGCCAAGGTAAGGCTAGCGGAGCAGCGGTGGGCACTGCGAGCGTAGTTGGCGCGCGTGGGGCCCGGCGGGTGGCTTACCTCCCTTGGGCTGGGCCAGTTGGTGGCCCAGCTGGTGGTCGGCCTGCGCCATCGCTGCCGCTTGCCTTGGCCGCTCTGGGCCGGCCTGCCGCCTCCCAGAACGGGCGGTGGCCAAGGTAAGGCTAGCGGAGCAGCGGTGGGCCCCATCTATAAAAGAAAAAGTCTTCCACCCAAGCATAACTTTTAAGGATTTTAAGGATCTTTGAAAGAGAGAGATTTTAACGATCTTTGAGAGGGAGAGAGAAATAGAGAGAGGGAGAAAAAAAGAGGAAAGAGAGAGAGGAAAGAAACGGGAGAGGAAAGAGGGAGAGAGAGGAAAGAGAAGAGAGAGGAAAGAGAAAGAGAGGAAAGATAATTTGGGGGTCGACCAGAAGGGAACCGGGTCTGTTGTTCCCCATCGCCCCTCTCTCCGCCTCCCTTTGTGCAGCGGCGTCTTTGGCTGCTGCCTTCGGTGGGGGAGCCAAACCGTCCAAGGCATTTGCACCCTGAAGGTGTGGACGCTGCTTTCATGACTTGCCACCACCCACCCCCTCTCTTCCCACCCTGCTCGGGCAACGCGCTGCTGCTGCTGCTGGCTGAGCTGAGGCGCCGGAGCCTCCCCCGTGCTGCCCGGCCTGCCTCCCTCGCCGTTGGAGGGCATCTGTGTGTGTCTCCAGACCTTACCGGACTACCATCCCCAGCAGCCCTAAAAAGCATTGTGGAAGAGTGGGGAATGCTGGGAGTTGCAGTTTATCACCATCTGGAAAAACATGACTCTCCAAAGATTAATCCTTCCATCCATCCATCCATCCATCTCCTTCCCTTTCAATCTCTCCTTCCTTCCTTCCTTTCTTTCTCCCTCAGTCTCCTTCCTTCTCCATCTCCTTCCTTTCCCCTTCAATCTTCCTTCCTTCCTTCCATCCCTTCCCCTTCAATCTCTCTCCTTCCTTCCTTCCTTCCTTCCCCCTTCAAACTCCTTCCTTCTCCATCTTTCCTTTCCCCTTCAATCTTCCTTCCATCTCCATCCCTTCCCCTTCAATCTCTCTCTCTCCTTCCTTCCTTCCCCCTTCAATCTCCTTCCTTCTCCACCTCCTTCCTTTTCCCTTCAATCTTCCTTCCTTCCTTCCTTCCCCTTCCCTCCCTCCCAACATTTTTGAGCAAGGAAGAGTAAGCTTCTTCAGCGAGCATTGCTATATTGTTTTTGTGATTAATCACTATGCTTTAATTATGTTCAATTCGTAACAATGAAAATACACCCTGCATATCAGATATTTACATTACGATTCATAACAGTAGCAAAATTACAGTTATGAAGAAGCAACGAAAATAATTTTATGGTTGGGGGTCACAACATGAGGAACTCTATTAAGGGGTCGCGGCATTAGAAAGGTTGAGAACCACTGATCTAGGATATTTCGCAACTCTATGGTGAATGTTTCTGCCACGACCTTATAGCGAACTGAACAGCCTGGCCTTACCCAGAGCAGCCATATTGATAGAAACCTCCTGCATGACTTCTCTGCACAAGGCCTTCTGGCCAGAATCTAGCAGCCTCCACTCCTCATCTGTGAAGTCCACAGTCACCCCCTTAAAGGAATCAAAGCTCTAGAAAGAGAAAAAAGTAGACAATCCCAGGAAACAGTTGAAAGTTCTCTCTCTTAATGCACACAACATAAAACAAACAGTTGCAAGACCCAAATGAACATTTGCTTTCAGGACGGATTCATGCCACCCTGTCCACATAGTCCATGGGGCTGGGAAGTTGCAGCTTAACAAATCACGGCTTAGCTACTTCCAGGTTGTAGAATGCAACACAGCCAACATTGAACAACAGTTTTATTGTTACAGCCACTTAGTGTTGACTTATTTGCTTATCCTTCATGTGCTATATTTTTCTTGGTATACTTACAGTTACCTTACAAGGGAGACGGCTGGCATAAATATTCAATAAAATAAATAAAAACATCTTAGGTATGTTTAATCCCACTATTATAGTTTCAATTCATGGGTTTCATTTCTAACTATTTAGGCACTTTGCTTAATAGTATTAAGAAATATTAAACTCTTTCTACAATTAAATTTCATTTCTAATAAAAGGTTCCTGCCTATCAATTGTCTCATTGGCATTTCCAGCACAATCTTGAAAGCCAAATGTGGATGGACACTATGTTCAAGTGCACACAGACTCAGCTTTTGGTATTAAACACAGCTCCTGAATGGATGGAGCTGGAACGCTACCGTTCTCAGAAGGAACCTACACTTACCTGGCAAGGTGGCCAGATTTGGGCCCTCCTGAAAAACAGCTCCTGAATAGAGCTGGATCGATCTCCTCTGCCCCGGAGCTCTGCTGAAATCTCCTCTGTGAAAGGCTCCTGCATTTGAAGAACAGACTGATTCATAATCCATTTTCAGAGGACAATATCTGTGATAGTTCACATACTTTACCTTTTTATTTCCTCCTTGTATTTCCCAACCCAATTCAGAGACACTTCAGGGACTCTGCATGTCCTTATATTTCTGAATAAATGAGAGTTATAAAAGCAGGCTGTGTTTTTATCTATATAAACTGTAAGGGAGTGTTAATTAGTTTGTTTCTCTTACTATTGTGGTATTCTAGGGCTTATTAAATGTGGCTCTGTATCAGAGGCCATTCACATAATCCAGTTGCTTCCCCTTTACATAGATTCAAGTAACAGCAGATCACAAACTAAACACTGATTATTATGAGTTATGTGGATAACATCACAAAGGATACAGAAGTGTAAAGGGATAAATTAATTTAGGAAACAGAAGCATTTGCCTCAAGAAGAAATCCATTCTTCAAAAGTGAGGAATTCTAGAAAAGGCTGCAGTCATATTTTAATATTGCAGATATAGCTAGATTGCTAATCCTTCCTCTCCCCCTCCCATCCACCCCCATGGAGCTCCCAGGATGAAGCCTCCCCGTCCTCACCTGCCCCTTTCCCGGCTCTTCCCGCTGGGCTTGGCTGAGGAGGAAGCCTTCGGCCAGGGCCACCGCCTGCGAACAGCTCTCGGCTCCGCACTCCCTCACCCAGCTCGCCATCTCCGCGGGCAGCAGGGCCAGCAGCTGCTCCAGCACCACCAGGTCCAGCATCTCCCTTTTGCTGCTCCTCTCCGGCCGCAGCCACTGGCGGCACAGGCGGTGCAGGCGGCTGCAAAGCTCCCGGGGCCCCTCGGCCTCCTGGCGGCAGCCGTCCAGACCGCGGAAGCGCCGGCGGAGGATCTCTGGGCTGAGGGCGGCCTCCATCCCTGGGGGTCCCTGGGCCTCCGTCGGGGCTCCTGCTCGAGGGCAGCCAAAAGAAGCCCGAGAGGGTCGCAAATGCCCCCCGGCCCCTCCGAAACCCCTTCTCCGGTTTGCAGGAGGGCAGAAATGGGTCTCCGCTCACTCGGCCTTTACCCGCCTGAGGAGAGCAAAGGCAAATCCTTCCCGCCAATTTTCTAAGCGCTCCTTGACTCGCGTGCCTCAAGAAAAAGTTAGAACGATAGATGTGTGCTTCCTAGAGTGGATCTGATAGGAAGAGAATGAAAGGGAACTTTCCTTTTTCGGCCTCCCAGAATGTCTACTCCGCTGCTCTTCTTCTTCGGAGGGGGGCGGCAGGGTTCGCTGAAGGGCGGGCGGTGGAAGAGGAGGTTGGGACCGCGTTGCTTGCAAAAAGGGCAGGGAAGGACAGATGATCTCGGCGTCGCCCCTCTTCATCGCCCGCTTGCTCCTGCCCAGGTCCTGCGCCCTGCATGGAAGTCGGGGAGCCTCCGCTGAAAGGTGGGGCTCTCCTTGGTCTCTGGGTCCAGCGCAGGACGGACGGATCGGGGGCTGAACGTCGGAAGGCGCCTGGTAGCCCCTTTTCCAGCTGACACCTTTCCTTGCACAACGGGAGCTTCGTGAGTGCAGCCGCCTCCGTCAGATGCAGAGACTGACNCACCCAGCTCGCCATCTCCGCGGGCAGCAGGGCCAGCAGCTGCTCCAGCACCACCAGGTCCAGCATCTCCCCTTTGCTGCTCCTCTCCGGCCGCAGCCACTGGCGGCACAGGCGGTGCAGGCGGCTGCAAAGCTCCCGGGGCCCCTCGGCCTCCTGGCGGCAGCCGTCCAGACCGCGGAAGCGCCGCCGGTGGATCTCTTGGCTGAGGGCGGCCTCCATCCCTGGAGATCCCTGGGCCTCCGTCGGGTCTCCTGCTCGAGGGCAGCCAAAAGAAGCCCGAGAGAGTCGCAAATGTCCCCCAGCCCCTCCGAAACCCCTTATCAACTTTCCAGGATGACAGAAATGGGTCTCCGCTCACTCGGCCTTTACCCGCCTGAGGAGAGCAACGGCAAATCCTTCCCGCCAATTTTCTAAGCGCTCCTTGACTCGCGTGCCTCAAGAAAAAGTTAGAACGATAGATGTGTGCTTCCTAGAGTGGATCTGATAGGAAGAGAATGAAAGGGAACTTTCCTTTTTCGGCCTCCCAGAATGTCTACTCCGCTGCTCTTCTTCTTCGGAGGGGGGCGGCAGGGTTCGCTGAAAGGCGGGCGGTGGAAGCGGAGGTTGGGACGGCGATGCGTGCAAAAAGGGCAGGGAAGGACTGATGATCTCGGCGTCGCCCCTCTTCATCGCCCGCTTGCTCCTGCCCGGGTCCTGCGCCCGCATGGAAGTCGGGGAGCCTCCGCTGAAAGGTGGGGCTCTCCTTGGTCTCTGGGTCCAGCGCAGGACGGACGGATCGGGGGCTGAACGTCGGAAGGCGCCTGGTAGCCCCTTTTCCAGCTGACACCTTTCCTTGCACAGCGAGAGCTTCGTGAGTGCAGCCGCCTCCGTCAGATGCAGAGACTGACGCGGGATGGAAATCGGGGAGGGCGACGGGAGGGGGAGGCAGGTGGGATCCGGGGCTGCGAAGGAGGGGAAGCCTCGTCCTGGAGGTCGGCAGGATGGCTGGAGCAGAGAGCTCCCTTCCCTCCATGCTCCCTTCCTGGAGACGGGACTTGCTCTCTAGGCGTAAAGCGTTTCTCCCGGTGGTTCCTTTGCCGGGTTGCTAGAGCAGAAGGGAGCGTAGAGGACTGAGGGTTTCAGCTTAACGGAGCTGGCGCCGATCCCTTCGTTTTCTCATGTCTCTTGTTTAAATACTCCTCCTCTGGAAACCGTGAAAGAACAGATTATCTTGGAGAAAATCTTACTCATCTGATGGCCTGTAATCAATTCATCAGGAATCTGTATAACCAAAGATCAGGAACAAGCTAAAAGAAATCTCTAATTCCATATGATAACTAAATAGACTTCTCAGAGTAGAAATTTGTATATGTTTTATACAGGAATTATACATTTTTCTTTTAGGTGTTGAATTTACAATATAAAAATATCTATGATTTATTATTTAACATCCAAAGTTCTTTGAAAATCAAATCATTGTGCTCACTTTAAGTCTTCTGCTAAAAGACTAGTAATAATAAGTCTTTATTGATTAGCCCTTGGGCCATAGCAAGGTGCAAAGTTCCAGCAACAAATTATTACTAAAGTTTGATGAAAATTTAAAAATGAAATTTGATAAAATACAGTTTAAAATGGAATTAGAGTAGAATATGACTTAAAATGAAATTGGAATAAAATACAGTCTAAAATGAAATTAAAATAGAGTACAGTAATTTAAAATGATGATAAAATATGATAAAATTATATCTTGGAGTCACCCTTGCAATCTACCCCAATCAGTCAGTCCCACGTATGCAGATCTCAACCGAACCATTTTGTTTAAGTGCTGTGCTGCATTAAAAGTTATTTTCAAGGTCTGGCCGCACATAAGGCAAGTTGTTTTGATATGGGGATCCCAATGAGTCATTCGTTTGGTATATAAACCAAGGTACCTGTCTCTCACCCTCTTGTACAGGCAACAATCAAATAGTATGTGAGCCAGGTCTTCTACCTCTGCCGCTCCGCAAATGCAGAGACGCTCATTGTAAGGTATAGAATGGAATCTCCCAGATCTGACCATTGTGTCAAGCTGTTCAAATCTCGCTCCCATAAATATCTCCCTAAGAATTTTGGGCAGTTGTAACTTCAAATAGCTGTCTACTTGAAAAGTATGTTTGTATTTACTCAGTCATTTCAAGTTGCCCACCTTAGTAAGAATCGCTATATCATTTTGTGCTTCTATATCCTTAATTCTTTGGGCAGGTCTTTTTTTTAAATTGTTCTCCTGTTACACAAGAGACAGGAAGACCACAGCTTCTTACAAAATTTGTTAGAGGGGGGGAAAAAAGTGAAGGAAACGATTGGTCCATTAATGGGTGAAAGTGGCAAGAAGGTGACAAGCAACAGGGAGGAAGCAGAACTATTTAACTCGTTTTTCGCATCTGTTTTTACACAAAGGGAAAAAACAGACCAACCTATGAAAAATAATGCCATAAAAAACAGAATAGAAACGCAAGTTAAGATAGGCAAGAAAACGGTGAGTGAGCACCTGTCCAGCATAGACAACTGCAGTTATTCACTTAACAACATAGGCAAATACAGTAAAATGGGGCAAAATTTACTAAACAAATGTCTCACTTAACAAGAGAAATTTTGGGTTCAATTGTGGTTGTAAATCAAGGACTACCTGTAGTCATTAAATACTTTTTCTCTCCACGCTCAATACATTTGTGGGCTGGTTCTCCTGTGGATACTTTGGTGGTTAGTATCGCCTCTCTCCTCAGAAAGGCTCTTTCTACTCTCCGTGGATTTATATGCTCTTTATGAGAATTGTGTTTTCCAAGTAAAGTTATTTTCAATGGTTTCCCCATTGACTTTGTCAGAAGGTTGCAAAAGGGGATCACATGACCCCGGGACCATCATAAATATGAATCACTTGCCAAGCATCCAAATGTAAATCACGTGACCCTGGGGATGCTGCAATGGTCATAAGTGTGAAAAATGGTCAGAAATCACTTTTTTCTGTGCCATTGTGACTTTGAACAGTCACTAAGTGAACTGTTGTAAGTCGAGGGCCACCTGTACTTTATCACTTTTTCCCTTTTTTTGGTCATCAAGTTTTTGATACCTTACTAGGTGACTGGTGGTAGTCGAATATTGCCATATCCTAAAAGTGGTACAATCTGTGAAAAGCCCTGCTTTAAATGTTACCTCAGTTGAGAGAATAGTTTTGTCTGGAACAAAAATAATGTTCAAGATAAATCTCTCTTCTTAATCAAAGAAATTCTCCCCAACAACTGTAGCTTTTCCCTCTTTAAAATATCTTTATCAACTTCAACCCATACCTTAACATAATTATTTTGAACAACATACAGTTCATATTTGTCAGATTAACACCCAAGTATTTTACTTTTTATTCAATCTCAAAACCTGATTTTTTAATCAATTGTTTCACCTTCTATATATTTTTTAACATCTTGTTTATTAGTGTTATAGCCCCATTGGTCATTAATATAACTTTTTTAAAACCTCAAAATTATTTTATTCTTTCTCTTTTCTTATTTTGTGGAGTAGAAAGGTTATCCTGCTGATCAATTGTCCCTGTCCTTTGGCAGAATATTGTTTTTTTTCCTCGGTTCTTCCCATTTGACACTCCGTATTCCTTGGTTCCTGGGTGTACTAAGTTGCCATACAAAGTTTCTTCCCCCCTTAATATTTTTCCTCAGGATGTATTTTGTGAACCTCTGGGTATTGCCCAATTTAGTGGCACATTCTGTTTGATATGGATGTTGTCATTTTATTTTACATATCCAGATTGCAGTCGTGATTTTTCTCTTCAAATGTACATAAGCCCTGGTCAGCACAACCAGTACCTTGTTCTCATCCCATGCTTGAATTTCTCTGCGTATTTGTAATGTTAACTGAAGATAATAAATTCTATTCAAAATATACTGTATACCATAGTCTGCATTCTATGATGTATTCCTTTCTTGTGATCAAAGGGGCTCTCCTTGGTCTCTGGATCTCTGGGTCCAGCGCAGGATGAACGGATCGGGGGCTGAACGTTGGAAGGCGCCTGGTAGCACCTTTTCCAACCGACACATTTCCTTGCAAAACGAGAGCTTCATACGTGCAGCCGCCTCCGTCAGATACAGAGACTATCGCAGGATGGAAATCGGGGAGGGCGACGGGAGGGGAAGGCAGGTGGGATCCGGGGCTGTAAACGAGGGGAAGCCTCACCCTCTGTCTCGCCCTGGAGGTCAGCAGGATGGCTGGAGCAGAGAGCTTCATTTCCTCTATGCTCCCTTCCTGGACTTGCTCTCTAGGCGTAAAGCGTTTCTCCTGGTGGTTTGTTCGCAGGTTACTAGAGCAGAAGTGAACGTAGAGGACTGAGGGATCCGGGGCTGCAAACGAGGGGAAGCCTCGCCCTCTGCCTTGCCCTGGAGGTTGGCAGGATAGCTGGAGCAGAGAGCTTCCTTTCCTCTATGCTCCCTTCTTGGAGACAAGACTTGCTCTCTAGGCCACGGGTCAGCAACCTGCGGCTCCGGCGCCACATGTGGCTCTTTGAGCCTTCTCCTGTGGCTCCCAGCCTCCTCTGCCATTTGTAGAGACAGAGAGAGGCACTTGCGCTTCCCTGCTTCTTTTCTCTCTCTCTATGTATGTAAAAAAGAGAGTGGCCTCATGCTATGCTGTTCCGACGAGCTGACAAGCTTATTGGGCGGGGCTCCTCCCTTTCCTGCGTCTGTGCAGGAAGCAGGAAGGACAGGAGAGAGCCAGCCCAATAATGTGTGTCAGCTTGCCAGGTGAGCAGATCGGAGCAAGGGAGAGAGGGAAAGAGAGAGGAAAGAGGGAGAGAGAAAAAGAAAGGGAGGGGGAGGAAAGAGAAGAAAGAGAGGGAGAGGAAAGAGAGAGAGAGGGAGGAAGAGAGTGAGAAAGAGGGAGGGGGAAGAAAGAGAAAGAGAGGAGTGTGAGAAAGAGAGGGAGAGGAGAGAACTCATGCACAGCAGCCCCTATTTACTTTTAATTAAACTCTTCAATCAAGCTCTCCCCCCCCCCCCCCCGCACGCACAGGGACAACTTTTGTGACTCCCAGTGTTTTCTTTTCTCTGGGAAATGGGTCCAAGTGGCTCTTTGAGTGGTTAAGGTTGCAGACCCCTGCTAGGGCCCGTAACCAATTTATCAAGAATTTGTATAACTAAAGATCAAGAATAAGCTAAAAATATTTCTTAATTTCATATAACTAATTAGACTTCTCAGAGTAGCAATTTGCTTATGTTTTACACAGGAATTATACTTTTCTCCTTTATGTTCTGAATTTATAATATAAATATATTTATTATTTACCATCCAATACTTTGGTGGCCACTATTGCCTCTCTCCTCAGAAAGGCTCTTTCTACCCTCCATGGATTTATATGCTCTTTATGAGAATTGTGTTTTCCAAATAAAGCTATTTCCACACTCTGTGCATTAATGTGGTATATCCCCAGTGTGGATCCTTTCATGACAAGTAAGATGAGCTTTCCCAGTATAGCTTTTTCCAGTCTATCTACTTATATGGTCGCTTCCCACTGTGAATCCTTTGGTGGTAATTAAGATGACTGTTGCTAATGAAACTCTTTCCACATTCCATGCATTTATACGGTCTGTCCCCAGTATGGATCCTTTCATGAAGATTAAGATTTCCTTTCCGGGTAAAGCTCTTTCCACATTCCATGCATTTATACAGACTGTCCCCAGTGTGGATCCTTTTGTGACGATTAAGACTTCCTTTCCGGGTAAAGGTCATTCCACATTTCATGCATTTATACGGTCTGTCCCCAGTGTGGATCCTCTCATGAATATTAAGACTTTCTTTCTGAGTAAAGCTCTTTCCACATTCTGTGCATTTATACGGTCTGTCCCCAGTATGGATCCTCTCATGAAGATTAAGATGTCCTTTCTGGGTAAAACTCTTTCCACATTTCATGCATTTATACGGTCTGTCCCCAGTGTGGATCCTCTGATGAAAATTAAGATGTCCTTTCTGGGTAAAGCTCTTTCCACATTTCATGCATTTATACGGTCTGTCCCTAGTGTGGATCCTTTCATGAAGATTAAGATTTCCTTTCCGGGTAAAGCTCTTTCCACATTCCATGCATTTATACGGACTGTCCCCAGTGTGGACCTTTTTGTGACGATTAAGAGGTCCTTTCCGGGTAAAAGTCATTCCACATTCCATGCATTTATATGGTCTGTCCCCAGTGTGGATCCTCTCATGACGATTAAGAGTGTCTTTCCAGATAAAGCTCTTTCCACATTCCATGCATTTATACGGTCTGTCCCCAGTGTGGATCCTCTCATGAAGATTAAGATTTCCTTTCTGGGTAAAGCTCTTTCCACATTCCATGCATTTATACGGTCTGTCCCCAGTGTGGATCCTTTCGTGATGATTAAGATTTACTTTCCGGGTAAAACTCTTTCCACATTCCATGCATTTATACGGTCTGTCCCCAGTGTGGATCTTCTCATGAAGTTTAAGATTTTCTTTCCGGATAAAGCTTTTTCCACATTCTATGCATTTATATGATCTCTCCCCGGTGTGCATCTTTTGGTGGACATTAAGATTACTTTTCGTACTGAAACTCTTTCCATACTGCATGCAGCGTTTCCTCTTTCTGCTCAGGCTGGAATCCACCAAAGATATTACAGAGATATGTGGTTCGCATTTTTTTGGTGAAGTAGAAACGAAGGAGCTATTCTCCATAGTTTCGAGAGGCATGCATGCCTCCTTGTCGTTCTCATTCACAAACACATCATCTGCATGAGAAAAAATGAAAATTAATATTCTGATTACAAACATCAAAAACATGCCAATCTGCGTTCCAGGTTTAGTATAATCCATTTGTCTAGCCAGGATGTGATATCTCCAAATTGTCATCTGGGAGGCTCTATTATATAGAAATAATGTTTCCAGCCAAAAAACAGATTAAAGTCAATCTATTCAGTCACTTCCATGGAGTATCTAGGATATTTCTCAATTCTATGGTGAATGTTTCTGCCACGACCTTATAGCAAACTGAACAGCCTGGCCTTACCCAGAGCAGCCATATTGATAGAAACCTCCTGCATGACTTCTCTGCACAAGGCCTTCTGGCCAGAATCTAGCAGCCTCCACTCCTCATCTGTGAAGTCCACAGTCACCCCCTTAAAGGAATCAGAGCTCTAGAAAGAGAAAAAAGTAGACAATCCCAGGAAACAGTTGAAAGTTCTCTCTCTTAATGCACACAACATAAAACAAACAGTTGCAAGAGCCAAATGAACATTTGCTTTCAGGACGGATTCATGCCACCCTGCCCACATAGTCCATGGGGCTAGGAAGTTGCAGCTTAACAAATCACGGCTTAGCTATTTCCAGGTTGTAGAATGCAACACAGCCAACGTTGAACAACAGTTTTATTGTTACAGCCACTTAGTGTTGACGTACTGGCTTATCCTTCATGTGCTATATTTTTCTTGGTATACTTACAGTTACCTTACAAGGGAGACGGCTGGCATAAATATTCAATAAAATAAATAAACACATCTTAGGTATGTTTAATCCCACTGTTATAGTTTCAATCCATGGGTTTTATTTCTAACTATTTTAGGCACTCTTCTTAAAAGTATTAAGAAATATTAAACTCTTTCTACAATTACATTTCATTTCTAATAAAAGGTTCCTGCCTATCAATTGTCTCATTTGCATTTCCAGCACAATCTTGAAAGCCAAATGTGAGTGGACACTGTATTCAAGTGCACATAGACTAAGCTTTTGGTACTAAACACAGCTCCTGAATGCATGGAGCTGGAACACTACTTTTCTCAGAAGAAACCTGCACTTACCTGGCAAGGTGGCCAGAATTGGGTCCTCCTGAAAAACAGCTCCTGAATACAGCTGGATCGATCTCCTCTGCCACAGAGGTCTGCTGAGATCCCCTCTGTGAACAGCTCCTGCATTTGAAGAACAGCCTGATTCATAATCCATTTTCAGAGGACAATATCTGTGATACTTCGCATTACTTACATTTTGCTTTCTTACTTGTATTTCCCCAACCCAATTCAGAGACAATTCAGGGACCCTGCGTGTGACTTAAAACAGCAGGCTGTATTTTTATGTAGATAAAATGTGTTAATTAGTTTCCTTCTCTTACTATTGTGGTATTCTAGGGCTTATTAAATGTGGCTCTGTATCAGAGGCCATTCACATAATCCAGTTGCTTCCCCTTATCTAGATTCAGGTAACAGCAGATCACAAACTGATTATGATGAGATATGTGGATAACATCACAAAGGATACAGAGGTGTAAAGGCATAAATTAATTTAGGAAACAAGCATTTGCCTCAAGGAGAAATCAATTGTTCAAAAGTGTGGAATTCCAGAAAAGGCTGCAGTCATATTTTCAATTTGTCTTATTAGAGATGGCTATATCTCTGATCCTTCCCTCTCACCCACCCCGCTAATGGA
>NW_015389566.1:40387-45423 GCF_001527695.2 Protobothrops mucrosquamatus
TGAAGAACCCTGCTCAAGAAGGAGCCAGAACGAGAGATACTTGCTTCCTAGAGGGACCTAGTAGGAAGAGAATGAAAGGGGACCTTCCTTTTCCGGCCTCCCGGAATGTCTACGTCACTGCTCTTCTTCCGAGGATGGCGGGGTTCGCTGAAAGGCGGGCGGAGGAAGCGGAGGCTGGGACGGCGATGCTTGCAAAGGGCAGGGACGGACCGATGATCTCGGCGTCGCCCCTCTTCATCAGCCGCTTACTCCTGCCCGGGTGCTGCTCCCTGCGGGAAAATCGGGAAACCTCCGCTGAAAGGAACATGCTAAAACAAATTCTTAATTCCATATAAAAACTAAATGGGCTTCTCAGAGTAGCAATTTGCATGTTTTACACAGGAATTATACTTTTTTCCTTTAGGTGTTGAATTTACAATATCAAAAATATCTGTGATTTATTATTTAACATCCAAAGTGAGAAGATTTTCCGTGGTTCGGGTCTCCAGCTGGGAAGCAGAGTTTCGGCTCAGGCGGAAGAAATGACACAGAATGAAGCTGCCAGACAGTAGGTTTATTTACAGAAGCCAAACGGAGTAATGGTGCAGCGATGGTTTCTGGACTAGCTAGTACTTTTCCAGGGTGAGGGGTCCTGTTCTTATACCTCTCAAGTTATTGAGATTATGATTTGGCTTTTGGAAAGATTTTTTTGTTCATTTAATTTCATCTAGTTTGTGTCTGTTTGGACCGGTAGGGATTAATATTGTCCTCGGGAAGTATTTCTTTGTTTATGCAAATGGGTTTCTCCATATGGTTTATTTATGTCTGTCTTGTAAGTGTTACAAAAGTTCTACCTAGTGAGGTTGATGGGTTTAATTGTTTTCTAAGACGCCTGTCTGCAGTTTTACTGTCCTCAGAATGTTTCTTTTAGTTTGGAAGTTTGCCCAGAATTGCTCAGGGCGAGGGAAGGGAGAATGAGAGACAGGGAAAAAAAACCCTTTTCTTTCCTCTTTTACATTCGGTTTGGCTTATCCCTTAAATCAGGGGTGTCAAACTCAATTTCATTGAGGGCCAAACCAGCATTGTGGTTGCCCTGGGGGGGGTGTGTGGCTACTGGGTGGGTGTGGACGGAGTGGGTGTGACCTATTGGGTACAGATCTGAGGGTCTCTGGCAGAAGGGGGTGGGACCAGGGCAAGTGCCAAGGAATGGTCCACTGGAGGAGCCTCACTGCCTGCTGAAACCCCTCCCCTAAAGCCCATCAAGCCAGATATGTGAAGTAGGCGAGGGCCATTTGCTGGCCACTTCCAGACAATGGTGCATTTCTTCATTCCTCACAAAGGGTGACACCTCCCCAACATGCACCCAGGGGTTGAGGCCGACATGTCAGCGGCTGGTTCCTCGCTGTTTCCAGACGGCCTTGTGGAGCTAAGACTGAATGCGTTTCAGCATAGATGGCCACCACAAAATTGTATATTGGCTCCCAGCCGGCCTGGGCCAGGGCCAAGGCAGTGGGGGCCGTTCCCTCACTGTTTCCAGGATGGCTTTGCGGGACACATGAAACCATTTCGCAAGCCACATCCGGCCCCCGGGGCCTTGTGTTTGACATGTCTGCCTTAAATGGTTCTTTTCCTGAGGTGTACCTCCTCCTTCCGGGGTTAATCTACATCTGTGATGGCAGGTTTATGGGTCGGGATGTCCTTTGTAATATTTAATTGTAATATTTCTTTTTCTTCGAAGGAAATTACCCGCTTGTTTCAGGGTTTGGACTAATTCTGATGTGTGAAGTGTTTCCTTTGGGTGCTAATGGCTAGTTATCTCTCAGTTCTTTGAAAATCAAATCATTGTGCTCACTTTAAGTCTTCTGCTAAAAGACTAGAAGTGAACTCAGAATAAAAAGTTGCAAAGTTGGTTCTTATACTCACCCCTTAATTTAATAATTTGTTGTAGGAGGCTTTTCTCTGTCTGATCAAGCATTACAGGCAGTTTGTAAATAGGAAACAAGAACCGCTTACTTCCAGTCCCAACTCAACTCTGGCTGTTACAATGGGGTTTGGGTGATAAATTCCTGTGAAGAGGGAAGCCACGTGCAAAATTAAGCATTTGTACAGTAGTTTGATTGTTCCTTTGATGAATTTTAACTTTTGTTATTTCAGAGGTATAATTTTATTGCTATATATATATTTGTATTTTTTTAATGATGATGATGAAGTTGGAAAGGACCTTGGAGATCATCTAGTCCAATCCCCTGCTCAGGCAGGAAATCCTATACCATTTCAGACAATTGGCTATCCAGTCTCTTCCTAAAAACTTCCATTGTTGGAGCATTCACAGCCTCTGGAGGCAGGTCGTACCACTGATTAGTTATCCTAATGTCAGGAAGTTTCTGCTTAGTTCTAGGTTACTTCTCTCTTTGGATAGCTTCCATCCATTGCTTCTTGTCCTGCCTTCAGGTGCTTTGGAGAATAGCTTGACTCCCTCTTCTTTGTGGCAACCCCTCAAATATTGGAACACGGCTATCTTGTCCCCCCTCGTCCTTCTCTTAGACATGGCCAATTCCAGCAGCCGTTCCCTATATGTTTTACCTTCAGTCCCCTAATCATCTTTGTTGCTCTTCTCTCTACTCTTTCTAGAGTCTCAACATCTTTTTTACATTGTGGTGACCAAAACTGGATGCAGTAATCCAAGTGTGGTCTTACTAAGGAATTGTAAAGTTGTATTAGCACTTCATTTGATCTTGATTCTATCCCTCTGTTAATGCAGCCTAGCATTGTGTTGGGTTTTTTGGCAGCTGCAGCACACTGCTGGCTCATATTTAAGTTGATTGTCAACTAGGACAGGGCTTTTCAACCAGTGGTACGGGTACCACCTGTGGTACATTGGCACCTGGCAGGTGGTACGCGACCATCCTAGAAAAGTGGCAGTGGGGGAGGGGAATGAGCTGAACCGGTGGCAGCACCGCACAAGCCTGAGCGAGAGATGGCTGGAGCTGCAGGGCTGTCAGGGCTCAGCAGAAGCGCCAGGATCAGCGCCAGGCTCCAGCTGAGCTCGGCGCTGATCCTGGTGCTTCTGCTGAACTCTGAAGAAGCACCAATCAGCTGGAAAGCAGCACTGATCCTGGTGCTTCTGCTGAGCCCAGAAGAAGCGCTGATCAGCTGGAATGTTGCAGTATCTCCAGGGTCTTGTGATTTACATTCAGATGCTTGGCAACTGATTCATATTTATGACGGTCACAGTGTCCCAGGGTCATGTGAAGTGACCAAAACCTGCTGCAACAACCCAGCAGATGGGGGGGAATAAAAACCAAACACCCCCCCACCCCACCCCCGCTGCCAATCCTCAACAGAAATGCTCACAACAATGAAAACCTCGGACAGGAGGAAGAGTGTGGGCGGGTGGGCAGGCAGGTGTCTTGCTCGGTTGTGGCTTGGGGGGCACTTTTTTCAGTGCCATTGTAACTTCGAACAGTCACTAAGCGAACTGTTGTAAGTCAAGATCTGTACTTCATCACTTTTTTCCTTTTTTTTTTTTGGTCAAGTTTTTGACACCTTGCTAGGCGACTGGTGGTACTCGGATGTTGCCATATCCTAAAAGTGGTACCATGGGTGAAAAGGTTGAAAAGCCCTGAACTAGGACACCGAGATCCCTTTCACAGTTACTACTATTGAGCAAGGTACCACCTACACTACACCTGCGCATTTGGTTTTTCTTGCCTAAATGTAGAACCTTACTTTTTTTCACCATTGAATTTCATTTTGTTAGATAGCACCTAATATTCAAGTCTGTCCAGATCCTTCTGTATCTTAAGCCACTCTTCTGGGGTGTTGGCTATTCCTGCCAGCTTGGTATCTTCTGCAAATTTGATGGGTTTCCCATCTATCCCTTCGTCCAAATCATTGAGAAAGATGTTGAAGAGCACTGGGCCTAAAACAGAGCCCTGGGGCACCTCACTACATACTTCCCTCCATGTAGATGAAGTTCCATTGAGGACCACACACTGAATACGGACCACACCCTGTTTTATTGCTTTTAACTTTGTAAGCACCCAGCCCCCTTGTGGCAATACAGGCAGCAAATAAATTTAGAAAATAATATTTTGATATTTCTTTTTGCCATTCTTTAAATCAGTGCTTTTGAACCCCTTATACGCGTACCACTGGTGGTACTTCGGAAGGTGGCAGGTGCTACATGTACCACGGGTTGAAAAGCAGTGTAAAAAAGGGAAGTGGAAAAGTGTAGCGGGGGATGAGCTGAAGGGGTAGCAACCCGCACAGGCCTGTGAGAGTCAGCTGGAGCTACAGTGTTGCCAGGGCACTGTTGAGCGCCCAGGATCACGAGGGGGCTCCATCTGATTGGCGCTCCTGAAAATAGCCTCCGGGAAAGGAGTCAGCTGCAACTACACAGAAGAGAAGAGGAGGGGGGAGAGAGAAGAGGATATGAAGGGACATTTTGGAGGGAAAGGGAGAGAAAAAACCCAATGGGGAAAGAGAATGGGACACAGAAAGAGAGACAGAGAAGAGGAGAGGCTTCTTTAAGACAAGGAGAGGGAGAGAAGGGGATAGAACAGTGCAAAGATTACTGTCAGAGAAAGAAGCACAAGTTTCCCTTTAAAAGTGGTAAGTGGGTGTATAGACAGTCTCAACCGTCAACCAGAATTGAGCCCAAAATTTATGTTGCTAAGTGAGAAATGTGTTAAATGAATTTTGTCCCATTTTATGACTTTACTTGCCCCATTTGTTAGGGCAAACATGTCAAACACAAGGTCCGGGGGTCGTATGCTGAGGAGGTGTCACCCTTTGTGATGAATGAAGAAATGCACCATCGCCTGGAAGTGGCCAGCAAATGGCCCTTGACTACTTCACCTATCCGGCTAGATGGGCTCCTGTTCTGTCCCCGTTCTGACCCACACACCCAAACAGCCAGCCGAGGGTTAAAGACTTCTCCAGACACCACTTCACAGATAAGAAACTTGGCAGCAGCTCCGTAGCTGCCTGCCAAGACCTTTTACTCCAAACACACAGAAACAAAAACAATACACACAGTTTAAAGCCACAGCACG
>NW_015389566.1:45523-56752 GCF_001527695.2 Protobothrops mucrosquamatus
AGCTTTTGTCCGTCACAGAGGTCCAAATGGCCACCACCACCCTTTTATAGCCTGTGGGGTGTGGTCCAGTGACTCAGCTTAATCTCTGGCACGTCTCTTTTTCTGCTGCGCACGCTTGTCGCTCCTACGCTGGCGTGGATCCAGCCACAACTTTTCTTCCTCATTATCCGACACACCTGGCTCCTGGCCAATCTCAGAAACACCCGGCTCCTGGTCAATCTCTTCTCCGTCGGGAGACACCTGAGGCATTGCCAAAGAGGAGGGTCCTGGAGAGGGAGGCCTGGCCATCTCCTCTCCTTCATGTTCGGAGCCTTCTTCCTCCGATAAGAGGGGCTCACAAGACGGAGCCACAACAGCTCCGGGGAAGGGGTTTCGGCAGGCAGTGGGGAGCTCTCCTCACAGCGCCAAGAGGCTGAGCTGGGCAGCGCGAATCCAAAAACAAGCGCGAGGCCACCCAGCTCCCAGCCTGCCCGGTTTTGGCAGGCAGCGGGGCACTCTCCTCACAGCGCCAAGAGCTGAGCCGGGTGGCGCGAATCTGATGAGAAGTGCAATGGTGCCTAGCCCCCAGCCTGCCCAGTTTCAGCTGGCAGCAAGGTGCAAAGCTGATGTGCTCAATCTCTCTCGGCGCTGTGAGGAGAGCGCCCCGCTTCCTGCCGAGACCAGGCTGGCTGGGGGCTGGGCAGCATTGCGCAGGTAATGTTGACTCTCATGCTGCTCATGGCATCCCCTCTCCCAGAGCCCACCAAGCCAGGTATGTGAAGTAGGTGAGGGCCATGTGCTGGCTACTTCCAGGTGATGGTGCATTTCTTCATTCCTCACGAAGGGTGACACCTCCCCAGCTGCGTTTCTTGCCTGTTTTTCTCCCTCGTCTCAAATATTTTCCCACCACTCTGTACTTAGGAAGGAGGGAAGGTCTGAGGGAACTCTTGCTTTAGTCCTGCCCTGCTGCCCTTTCACCATCCCCTTGCCCCCTCCTCCTGGCCTATCCTGGGGATCTCCCATCCTATTTCTGAGGAAGCTTTGGATATAAAGCCGTCTCTACTCCCATGGAGAGGGAGTGGGCCTCCTTCTGACTTTGCCTTTATACCCATCATGAGCAACCTGGCTAAGGAGAGTAAGTACAGCAGCAGCAGCCTTGAGGAGGAGGTAAGTGCAGCTGGGCGCCCCCTTGGGCAAGTGGGGCTGGGCTTGGTGCCGCAGGTGCTTGAGGGCTAGGCTGGGCATTTGACCTCTGCTGCCCAGGGCTCCGGGCAGCCCGCACCACCATCCAGTCCCCCCCCCATGGCCTGAGAGGAACAGTGAGGCTCCTCCAGTGGACCATGCCTTGGCACTTGCCCCGGTCCCACCTCCTTCTGCCAGAGACCCTCAGATCTGTCCCACTCCTGCCCAGGCCCCCACAGGCCCCCTTGACGCAAACGATGTAGAGCTGGCCATGCCCACCCAGTAGGCTACACCCACTCCATCCACACCCAGCCAGTAGGCCGCCCCCCCCACCCCCCAGGGCAACCGCAATGCTGATGCGGCCCTCAGTGAAATTGAGTTTGACACCCCTGTGTTAGGGGAATCACTGAAATTGTTAAATTAGTAACACAGTTCTTAAGCGAATCTGGTTTCCCCATTGACTTTGATTGTCAGAAGGTTGCAAAACGGGATCACATGACCACAGGACCATCATAAATATGAATCAGTTGCCAAGCATCCAAATGTAAATCACGTGGCCTTGGGAATGCTGCAACGGTCATAAGTGTAAAAATTGGTCAGAAATCACTTTTTTCTGTGCCGTTGTGACTTTGAATGGTCACTAAACGAACTGTTGTAAGTCGAGGAGCACCAGTACTGTATCACTTTTCCCCTTTTTTTTGGTCAGGTTTTTCATACCTAGCTAGGTGACTGGTGGTAGTCGAATATTGCCATGTTTAAAGCCCTGCTTTAAATGTTATATCTTGTTTATTAGTGTTATAGCCCCATTGGCCATTAATATCTCTTTTTTAAAATTTCAAAATTATTTTCATTCTTTCTCTTCTTATTTTGTGTAGTAGAAAGGTTATCCTGCTGATCAATTGTCCCTGTCCTTGGGCAGAATATTGTGTTTTTTCTCTTGGTTCTTCCAATTTGACAAACACTCCATATTCCTTGCTTCCTGGGTGTACTAAGTTGCCATACAAAGTTTCTCTCTCTCCCCCCCCCCCTAATATTTTCCCTCAGGATATATTTTGTGAACTTTGGGTATTGCCCAATTTAGTGGCACATTCTGTTTGATATGGATGTTGTCATTTTATTTTACATATCCAGATTGCAGTTGTGATTTTTCTCTTCAAACGTACATAAGCTCTGCTCAGCGCAAATAGTACCTTGTTCTCATCCCATGCTTGAATTTCTCTGCGTATTTATGTTAACTGAAGATAATAAATTCTATTCAAAATATAATGTATACCGTAGTCTGCATTCTATGTGTTCCTTTCTTGTGATCAAAGGTGCTCTCCTTGGTCTATGGATCTCTGGGTCCAGCGCAGGATGAACGGATCGGGGGCTGAACGTTGGAAGGCGCCTAGTAGTACCTTTTCCAACCGACACATTTCCTTGCAAAACGAGAGCTTCGTGAATGCAGCCGCCTCCGTCAGATGCAGAGACTGACGCAGGATGGAAATTGGGGAGAGCGACGGGAGGGGAAGGCAGGTTGGATCCGGGGCTGTAAACGAGGGGAAGCCTCACCCTCTGCCTCGCCCTGGAGGTTGGCAGGATGACTGGAGCAGAGAGCTTCCTTTCCTCTATACTCCCTTCCTGGAGACGGGACTTGCTTTCTAGGCCACGTGTCAGCAACCCACGGCTCCGGATCCACACGTGGCTCTTTGAGCCTTCTCCTGTGGCTCCCAGCCTCCCTTGCCATTTACAGAGACAGAGAGAGGCACTTGCGCTTCCCTGCTTCCCTTCTCTCTTTCTCTCTTGTGTGTGTGTAAAAAAGAGTGGCCTCATGCTGTTCCGACGAGCTGACAAGCTTATTGGGCAGGGCTCCTGCCTTTGCTGTGTCTCTGTAGGAAGCAGGAAGGGCAGGAGAGAGCCAGCCCAATAGTGTGTGTCAGCTTGTTGGAGAACAGCCTGAAGCCAGCTTGACAGAGCAGAAGATCAGAAAGAGGGAGAGGGGGGGAGAGAAAGAGAGGGAGAAAGAAAAAGAGAAGAATAGGGAGAGAAAAAAGAGAGAGGGTGAGAAAGATAGGTAGAGAGAGGGAGAGAAAGGGAGAAAGAGAAAAAGGGAGGGAAAAAGGGAGAGAGAGAAAAGGGAGAAAGAGGAGATAGAAAAGAGCGAGAGGGGGAGGAAAGGGAGAGGAAAGATCGAGAGAGAGAAAGGGAGAGGAAAGAGAAAGAGGGAGATGAAAGAGAGGGAGAGAAAAAGGGAGAGGCGAGACAGGGAGAGGAAAGAGGAAAGAAAGGGAGAGGAAAGAGAGGGAGAGAGAAAGAAAAGGAGAGGGGGAGGAAAGAGAAAGGGAGAGAGATGGAAAGTGCAAGAGAGAAAGGGAAAGGGAGAGGAAAGAGGAGAAAAAGAGGGAGAGAAAAAGAGGGAGAAAGAGAAAGGGAGAGGGGAGAAAGGGAGAGGGGAGAGGAAAGAAAAAGAGGGAAAGAGAAAAAAGTGGAGAGGGAGAAAGGGAGAGGGGAGGAAAGAGAGGGAAAGGGGAGAGGGGAAAGGGAGAGAAAGAGGGAGAAAAAGAGAGAGAAAAGAGGGAAAGATAGGTAGAGGGGGAAGAAAGGGAGAGAAAAAGGAAGAGAAAGAGGGAAAGGGAGAGAGAGAAAGGGAGAGGGAAAAAAGAGGGACAGTGTCAGAGAGAGAAAAAGAGGGAGAGGAAAGAGATCAAGAGAGGGAGAGGAAAGAGAGAAAGAGGCAGGTGAAACAGAGGAAAGAGGGAGAGAGAGAGAACAAGAGAAAGGGAGCGGAGGAAAGGGAGAAAGGAAGAGGAAAAAGAGGGAAAGAAAAGAAAGGGAGAGGAAGAGAGAAAAAGGGAGGGAGAGGAGAAAGGGAAAGAGGAAAGAAAAAAGGGAGAAAAACGAGGGAGAGAAAAAAGGGGGAGAGGAGATAGAAAAAGACGAGAGAAAGAGGGAGAAAAAGAAAGGGAGAGGGGGAGGAAAGGAAGAAAGAAAAAGGGAGAGGGAGTGAATGAAGGAGAGGGAGAGAAAGGAGGGACAGGAGGGGGTGAAAAAAAGGGAGAAAGAAAGGAAAGAGAAGGAGGGAGGGAGAGGAAAGAGAAAAAGAAAGGAGGGAAGGGGAGAGGGGAAGAGACAGAAAGAGGGAAAGAGCAAGCGAGAGGGAAAGAGGAAAGGGAAAGAGGGAGAAAGAAGAGACAGGAAAGACTGATGGAGAGAGAAAAAGGGAGAAAGGGAGAGGAGGAAAGGGAGAGAGTGAAAAAGAGTGAAGGAGAGAGGAGAGAAAGGGAGAAAGGGAGAGGGGGAAGAAAGACAGAGGGAGAGGAAAGAGAAAGAAAAAGGGGAGGGAGAAAAGGGGAGGGGGAGGAAAACGAAAGGGAGAGGAAAGAAAAAGAGGGAAAGAGAGTGAAGGAGAGGGAGAGAAAGAGGAAAGGGAGAGGAGGGAGGGAGAGAGAGAAAAAGTAAGGAGGGGGGAGAGGAAAGAGGAGGAGAGAAAAAAAGAGGGCGGGAGAGGGAGGAAGGGGGGGAAGAGAGAGACAGAAAGAGGGAGAGGAAAGAGCAAGAGACAGAGAAGGAAAGAGAAAAGGGAAAGACAGGAGAGAAGGTGAGAAGAGAGGTAAGAGAGAGAGAGAGAACTCATGCACAGCAGCCTCTATTTCTCTTTAATTAAACTCTTCAATCAAGCTCTCCCCCCCTTGCACAAACGCGGACAGCTTTTGCAGCTCCCAGTGTTTTCTTTTCTCTGGGAAACGGGTCCAAGTGGCTCTTTGAGTGTTTAAGGTTGCAGACCCTTGCTCATTTGATGGCCCGTAACCAATTTATCAAGAATTTGTATAACTAAAGATCAAGAATAAGCTAAAAATATTTATTTCATATGATAAAAAATAGACTTCTCAGAATAGCAATTTGCATATATTTTAAACAGGAATTATATTTTTTGCCTTTACGTGTTGAATTTATAATATAAATATATTTATTATTTACCATCCAATACGTTGGTGGCCACTATTGCCTCTCTCTTCAGAAAGGCTCTTTCTACCCTCCATGGATTTATATGCTCTTTATGAGAATTGTGTTTTCCAAGTAAAGCTATTTCCACATTCTGTGCATTAATGCGGTCTATCCCCAGTGTGGATCCTTTCATGACAATTTAAGATGAGCTTTCCCAGTATAGCTTTTTCCAGTCTATCTACTTATATGGTCGCTACCCACTGTGAATCCTTTGGTGGCAAGTAAGATGACTTTTGCTAATAAAACTCTTTCCACATTCCACGCATTTATTCGGTCTGTCCCCCGTATGGATGCTTTCATGAAGATTAAGATATCCTTTCCGGGTAAAGCACTTTCCACATTCCATGCATTTATACGGTCTGTCCCCAGTGTGGATCCTTTTGTGACGATTAAGATTTCCTTTCCGGGAAAAGGTCTTTCCACATTCCGTGCATTTATAGGGTCTCTCCCCCGTGTGGATCCTTTTGTGACGATTAAGATCTCTTTCCCAGGTAAAGGTCTTTCCACATTCCATGCATTTATACGGACTGTCCCCAGTGTGGATCCTTTTGTGACGGTTAAGATCTCTTTTCCAGGTAAATGTCTTTCCACATTCCATGCATTTATACGGTCTGTCCCCAGTGTGGATCCTCTCATGAAGATTAAGATATCCTTTCTGGGTAAAACTCTTTCCACATTCCATGCATTTATATGGTCTGTCCCCAGTGTGGATCCTCTCATGAAGATTAAGATATCCTTTCTGGGTAAAGCTCTTTCCACATTCCATGCATTTATATGGTCTGTCCCCAGTGTGGATCCTTTTGTGACGATTAAGATCTCCTTTCTGAGTAAAGGTCATTCCACATTCCATGCATTTATACGGTCTGTCCCCAGTGTGGATCCCCTCATGAAGATTAAGATATCCTTTCCGGGTAAAGCTCTTTCCACATTCCATGCATTTATACGGTCTGTCCCCAGTATGGATCATATTGTGATGATTAAGATCTCCTTTCTGGGTAAAGCTCTTTCCACATTCCATGCATTTATAAGGTCTCTCCCCAGTGTGGATCCTTTTGTGACGATTAAGATCTCCATTCTGAATAAAGCTCTTTCCACATTCCATGCATTTATACGGTCTCTCCCCTGTGTGGATCCTTTCATGATGATTAAGATGTCCTTTCTGGTTAAAGGTCTTTCCACATTCCATGCATTTATACGGTCGTTTCCCAGTGTGGATCTTTTGGTGACAAATACGATTACTGTTTCTATTGAAACTCTTTCCACATTCCATACATTTATAGGAGTGGATCTTTTGGTGACAAATAAGATGACTGTTTCTAATGAAACTCTTTCCACATTCCGTGCATTTATACGGTCTCTCCCCTGTGTGGATCCTTTTGTGATGAATAAGATGTACTTTCTGGGTAAAGGTCTTTCCACATTCCATGCATTTATATGGTCTGTCTCCAGTGTGGATCCTTTGATGGCATATAAGTTTACTTTTCCTACTGAAACTCTTTCCACACTGCATGCAGACTTTCCTCTTTCTGCTCAGACTGGAACCCCCCTCAGTTTTTACAGAGGTATGTGGTTTGCATTTCCCATAAAGTTTTTTTGGTGAAGTAATAGCGAAGGAGTTATTCTCCATAGTCTCTACAGGCATGCAGGGCTTTTTTAATCTGGTTTCTGCCATAGTTATGTAATTCAAATTCACGTTTTCTTTTTTTCTATATTTTCCTTTTCTCATTTCTTTTTGATCTTGCTGGGATAGGAAGCCATGAATACCAAGAGAAGTGGATGATTTCTCCCCTCCACTTTCTGGCTCTTTTCTCTTTAGCCTTTTGGTGTCCCTCTGATGGCCAAGAACTACTTTTATTTCGTTCTTCTCTATTTCGAGTAGATTTAACCTTGCCTCCTTATCGTTCTCATTCAGAGACACATCATCTGCATGGAAAAAAAGAAAATTAACATTGATTAGACTTTAGAAGCTGCCCCGCCCGCAAAAACATGCCAATCTGCATTCCAGGTTTAGTACAATCCATTTGTCTAGTCAGGATGTGATATCTGCAATTTTTTATCTAGTAGTCTCCTGACTGTATAGAAAGAATGATTTCAGCCAAAGAACAGGTAAATATTTGGTGTTGATCAGTCAATCTATTCACTCACTTCCATGGAGTATCTAGGACATTTCTCAATTCTACAGTGAATATTTCTATAATGGCCTTATAGAGAATTGAACAGCCTGGCCTTACCCAGAGCAGCCTTATTCCTAGAAAACTCCTGCACAACTTCTCTGCACAAGGCCTTCTGGCCAGAATCTAGCAGCCTCCACTCCTCATCCGTGAAGTCCACAGTCACCCCCTTAAAGGAATCAGAGCTCTAGAAAGAGAAAAAGAAAAAAGCCTCGCTGACCAAATTCCTGAGAAAACAGGACATAGCGACTAGGAACTTATTTCCTAACCTATTTTAAATGTTATTGTTACAGCCACTTAGTGTTGACTTACTGGCTTATCCTTCATATGCTATATTTTTCTTGGTATACTTACAACACATTACAAGGGAGATAGGTGGCATAAATATCTAATAAAATAAACGCTTCTCAGGTATGTTTAATTCCACTGTTACTGTTTCAATTCATGGGTTTCATTTCTAACTATTTTAGGCACTCTTCTTAATAGTATTAAGAAATATTAAACTCTTTCTACAATTAAATTACACGTCTAATACAAAGTTCCTACTTGTGAATTGTCTCGTTTGCATTTCCAGCACAATCTTGAAAGCCAAATGTGAGTGGACACTGTGTTCAAGTGCACATAGACTCAGTTTTTGGTATTAAACACAGCTCCTGAATGAATGGAGCTGGAACGCTACTGTTCTCAAAAGAAACCTGCACTTACCTGGCAAGGTGGCCAGAGTTGGATCCTCCAGAAAAACAGCTCCTGAATAGAGTGGAATAGATCTCTCCCCCGGAGCTCTGCTGAAATCTCCTCTATGAACGGCTCCTACATCAGAAGAACAAGCTAGTTCATAATCCACCTTCAGAGGACCATATCCATGTTAGTGCATTCCTTACCTTTTCATTCCCTACCTGTACTTCCCCAAACCAATTCAGAGACACTTCTGATTAAATGATGAATAGGAATTGTGTTTTTATGTACCGTACATAAAATGTAAGGGTGCGTTAATTAGTTTGTTTCTCTTACTATTGTGGTATATTATACAACATATTAAACATGGCTCTCTATCAGAGGCCATTCACATAATCCAGTTGCTTCCCCTTTATCAGGTAACAGCAGATCACAAAGTAAACACTGATCATAATGAAATATGTGGATAATATCAAAAAGGATACAGAGGTGTAAAAGGATAAATTAATTTAGGAAACAGAAGCATTTGCCTCAAGGAGAAATCAATTCTTCAAAGGTGAGGAATTCCAGAAAAGCCTGCAGAATCATATTTTTAATCTTATTGCAGACATGGCTAGATCTCTGATCCTTCCCCCCCACCATTGGAGCTCCCAGGACGAAGCCCCCCCGCCCTCCTCACCTGCCCCTTTCCCGGCTCTTCCCGCTGGGCTTGGCTGAGGAGGAAGCCTTCGGCCAGGGCCACCGCCTGCGAACAGCTCTCGGCTCCGCACTCCCTCAGCCAGCTCGCCATCTCCGCGGGCAGCAGGGCCAGCAGCTGCTCCAGCACCACCAGGTCCAGCATNGGCTGTAAATGAGCGGAAGCCTCGGCCTGGAGGTCGGCAGGATGGCTGGAGCAGAGCTTCCTTCCCTCCATGCTCCCTTCCTGGAGACGGGACTTGCTCTCTAGGCGTAAAGCGTTTCTCCCGGTGGTTCCTTTGCTAGAGCAGAAGGGAGCGTAGAGGAGCTGTGTATTTATTATTTACCATCCAAAGCTCTTTGAAAATCAGAGTGTTGTTTTCACTTTAGGTCCTCTGCTAAAAGACAAGAAGTGAACTCAGAATAAAGAGTAGCAAAGTTGGTTCTTAAACGCCCCCACCCCCAAATTTAAGCATTTGTTATAGGAGACTTTTCTTTTTCTGGTCAAGTATTACTGGTAGTTTGTAAATGGGGAAGAAGAACCGCTTACTTCCAAACATAACTCAACTCTGGCCATCGCCATCGCCCCACTCCTAGACCTTCATCTGGGTTTTATAAAACCTTTTCACTTTAGGCCTCCGCTGCCGTATGCAAAAAAGAAAAAGGTTCAATCAATTAATTTCTTGCGGGGGGGGGGGGAGATCTCATAAAGTTGGAATTGATTGATTGAACTTTTTAGTCCCACCCAGTCTTCCATTACCACTGCAGCCATGCCCACCCAATGGGCCACGCCCATCCAATTGGCCACACCCACTTGGCACCCGACAATACATAAGTGGGTTTTGGGTTGCAGTTTGGGCACTCGGTCTTTAAAAGGTTCACCTAGTCAGTCCCATTTTGATGCAGAAATACCAGCCTTTCTTCACCTGCTTTCCCCTAGTATCCATTTCTACTCCTTTCTTTGTGTCTTTGTGGTTGTGTGTATGTACATTATCCTCTTCCAGCGGGGACTATATTTAAAGATACAAAGGGGCCGAACTTAAGGTGGCATCTTGGATTTGCCTTTCAAGATGTCAAGAACTTGCAGATCTCTTGCGTAGGAATAGCGATGGTAAGTCTCCTTCGGATGTCCTTTTCCCACTGGCTGTTCAGTGGTCATTTCTGCATCCAGATTATTCCAGCTGGAAAAGAACAAACACAGAACACTCTGGAATGTTCTTGAGCTTTGCAGCTGGAGGTGGTTGCAGCTTATGGTCCTTTGCAGCACGACAGTTCTCCTTTTCCTCTTCAGAGGATAAAATGCAGGCTGAAGAAGGCTCAGATCCTTGGAATCCAAAGTTCATTTAGCCAGCCTATTCCAGGAGTCGCCCCCTAGAAACACCTTTTGAGGGGGGACTTTTTCAGCCAGTCTCTTTGAGAGCAAAAGAGAAGCATGCTGAGTACCCCAGGGTTCAATAGGCCGGCTGAAAAAAGTTAGTTTGGATTTTGGAGTGGACCTTTTTCAGTCAGGCCCCAGAAACCAGTCCTTCTTTGCAGGCTTCTTCATTGACTTTTGGAAAAGTCTGCAGAGAAGTCGCAAATATTAATCACATGATTATAGGGCACTTGGCAACAGGCGGGAAAGTACTGGAGACACCATAAGTATATTCAAACTGTGATATGATAATGCCTTCTACTGTAAAATGTGGCTTTCTGACGTTTGTACTCGATGTAACAAAAAATCCTGAGGGGTCTTGTTCAGTTTCTAACATTAAACTGGTTTTCAAATATATAGTTTGGTCCACCTAAACACATTCATCTTTTATTTAATAACTTTTGTAATCTTTTCTCTTTTATTTGCACTAATTCGCAGCCTTGTAATATAAATACGGTTGCTTCCTTCTTTTTGCCTAAATATTTGCCTGCCTAGAAGAAAAATAACTTTCTAATACCTGGTTTGGTGTAGAAAAACCGGGACCTGAGTCTCCCGGCTTGGTTTCTGACCTCGTCCGGGGGCTGATTCATGAGTTGTAACGGACTCTCATGGTAAAGAAAAAGACAGACACAAGGCTGCCTCGGATGAGAGTCGAGAGAGAAGAAATCCAAAGAAGCAAAAGTGGAGTCTCTCCCTCCCAGGCTCTCCTTTATTAGCATACATCAAAGCAAATTGCAGGCAGAAGGCTTTTGCAGGGGGGTGAGGGTTACAAACAAGGGAGTTTAGGAGGTTAGAGACAGCCAAGGTTTTTTACAAAATGTATCTATCTAATACATGGCATATTCTGCTAACGGTTCACAGTAAAAGTTGCCATTGTGGTTCACATTGGAAGGTCTTATCAGGAAGCGATAATATAGTAGCTTGCATAGACAGTTCTTTTGACTTGTCTATTTGTTCTCTGTTCTTACGTGTGTTCAGCTGCTAATTGCAACCTAACACGTAAGCACTATTAAGCTTGCTGAAGGTTATCAAAATGGAGTAACTTATGCTATATTCCAACAGTTTGGTTAATATGTTTTCTCGTGAAAAAGAGCATTCATTTCTGGTTATTAAGTACTTAGGTTATGATACAAGATTTCTAAAATGATC
>NW_015389566.1:57071-85156 GCF_001527695.2 Protobothrops mucrosquamatus
GCCAAAGTCATTCTCATTCTCCCGTTACCTCATCCCTATCCATGTTCTCCAGAAGTCTTTTCCACTGTTTGTTTGTAAAGAAGAGAAACAAAGGCATGTAAGACTTTCTAATAAGGTTTACTATATTTTCAATGAGAATGAATAGTTAGAATACGAGCTGAAAGGAATCAGTTCCTGCATTAGAGGAAAGAAAGAGAGAGAACAAAGAAAGAGAAGGAATTCATGTCACTCCCTCAAAAGGTGGAGCTTCTTACATCCCTGAGGAGACTGGCAGGTTGAAATAGGCTTGAATTTCTTTTTCTCCTATGAATTATTTCTGAGTGGAAACAAACATCTGCCTAAACAAAAAATAAATAATCCTATAACTAAAATCACTGATCTGCCCTCATCAATTTTGATATTCGATTGCTTATAGCTGTTCTCCTGTGTGACCACTTGGATGTAGATAATATTCCAGTTCAAACCAGGTATTTTTTCCATTTTCCGTGCTTTAATGAACTTCCTGCAATGTCTAGATCCTTGGATGAATAATAAGTTGACTGTTGCAAATAAAGCTCAATGCATGGATTCATTTTTTTTTTCCTGTGGATCAGCACCCGGTCAGCCTGGGCCAGGCCGAGGCACCATGGGGTCGGTCCTTTGCCGTTTCTAGGGTGGCTCCAGAGGGCAAATATAACCACACGGCAGGCCGGATTTGGCCCATGGGCCTTCTGTTTGACGTGTCTGCTGTACAGGAAGTCCTCGACTTATAACATTTTGTTTAGTGACATTTCAAAGTTACAACGGCACTGAAAAAAGTGACTAATTTTCACACTTAACCATTGCAACATCCTGATGATCATGTGATCAACATCCAGATGCTTGGCAACTGGTTTATATTCAGGACTGTGGCTGTGTCCCAAGATCATGTGATCCCCTTTTGTGATGTTCTGACAAGGAAAGTCAATGGGGAAATCCAGATTCACTTAAGAACCGGATTACTAACTTATCAACTGCAGTTATTCACTTAGCAACATAGGCAACAATGGAGTAAAATGGGGCAAAATTCACTTAACAAATGTCTCACTTAACAAGAGAAAATTTGGTCTTAATTGTGATTGTAAATCAAGGACTACCTGTAATCATTAAAGGCTTTTCCCTCCCAAACTCAATACATTTGTGGGCTGGTTCCCCTGTGGATACTTTGGAGGCCAGTATCGCCTCTCTCCTCAGAAAGGCTCTTTCTACCCTCCATGCATTTATATGCTCTTTGTGAGAATTGTCCTGTCCAAGTAAAGCTATTTCCACACTCTGTGCATTAATGCGGTCTATCCCCAGTGTGGATCCTTTCATGACAATTAAGATGAGCTTTCCCAGTATAGCTTTTTCCAGTCTATTATATGGTCGCTTCCCACTGTGAGTCCTTTGGTGGCAAGTAAGTTGATTGTTGCTAATGAAACTCTTTCCACATTCCATGTATTTATAAAGTCTGTCCCCAGTATGGATCCTTTTGTGATAATTAAGATCTCCTTTCCAAGTAAAGCTCTTCTCACATTCCATACATTTATATAGTCATTCCCCAGTGTGGTTGTTTTGGTGGCAATGAAGATGATTGTTCCTAATGAAACTCCACATTCCATGCATTTATACGGTGTGTCCCCAGTGCGAATTCTTTTGTGACAATTAAGATCAAATTTCTGGGTAAAGGTCATTCCACATTTCATGCATTGTGGATCCTCTCATGAAGATTAAGTTGTTCTTTCCGGATAAAGCTCTTTCCACATTCCATGCATGTATACGGTCTTTCCCCAGTGTGGATCCTTTCGTGACAATTAAGATCTTCTTTCCAGGTAAAGGTCTTTCCACATTCCATGCATTTATATGGTCTGTCCCCAGTGTGGATCCTTTTGTGACGATTAAGATCTGCTTTCCGGGTAAAGGTCTTTTCACATTCCATGCATTTATATGGTCTGTCCCCAGTGTGGATCCTTTTGTGACGATTAAGATCTTCTTTCTGGGTGAAGCTCTTTCCACATTTCATGCATTTATATCGTCTGTCCCTACAGTGTGGATCCTTTCGTGACGATTAAGATGTTCTTTCCGGGTAAAAGTCTTTCCACATTCCATGCATTTATATCGTCTGTCGTCAGTGTGGATCCCTTTGTGACGATTAAGATGTCCTTTCCGGGTAAAGGTCTTTCCACATTCCATGCATTTATACGGTCTGTCCCGAGTGTGGATCCTTTTGTGACGATTAAGATTTCCTTTCTGGGTAAAGCTTTTCCCACATTCTATGCATTTATATGATCTCTCCCCGGTGTGCATCTTTTGGCGAACATTAAGATTATTTTTCGTATTGAAATTCTTTCCATACTGCATGCAGCCTTTCCTCTTTCTGCTCAGGCTGGAATCCACCAAAGATATTACAGAGGTATGTGGTTCGCATTCCTTTGGTGAAGTAGAAGCGAAGGAGCTATTCTCCATGGTTTCTAGAGGCATGCAAGTTTTTTTTAGTCTGGTTTCCGCCATAGTTATGTAATTCAAATTCATGTTTTCGTTTTTTCTATATTTTTCTTTTCTCATTTCTTTCTGATCTTGCTGGGATAGGAAGACACGAATACCAAGAGAAGTGGATGATTTCTCCCCTCCATTTTCTGGCTGTTTTCTCCTTTGCATTACTTTTATTTTATTCTTCTTTATTTTGAGTACATTTAACCTTGCCTCGTTGTCGTTCTCATTCACACACACATCATCTGCATGAGAAAAATGAAAATTAATATCCTGATTACAATTTAGAAGTCCCTCCCCCCATCAAAAACATGCCAATCTGCATTCCAGGTTTAGTATAATCCATTTCTCTAGCCAGGATGTGATATCTGGAAATTGTTATCTAGGAGCCTCTATTATATAGAAACAGATTAAAGCTTTGATGTTGAATCAGTCTATCTATTCAGTCACTTCCACGGAGTATCTAGGATATTTCTCAATTCTATGGTGAATATTTCTGCCACGACCTTATAGTGAACTGAATAGCCTGGCCTTACCCAAAGCAGCCATATTGATAGAAACCTCCTGCATGACTTCTCTGCACAAGGCCTTCTGGCCAGAATCTAGCAGCCTCCACTCCTCATCTGTGAAGTCCACAGTCATCCCCTTAAAGGAATCAGAGCTCTAGAAAGAGAAAAAAATAGACAATCCCAGGAAACAGTTGAAAGTTCTCTTTCTTAATACACACAACATAAAACACACAGTTGCAAGAGCCAAATTAACATTTTCTTTCAGGACAGATTCATGCCACCCTGCCCACATAGTCCGTGGGGCTGGGAAGTTGCAACTTAACATATCACGGCTTAGCTACTTCCAGGTTGTAGAATGCAACACAGCCAACATTGAACAACAGTTTTATTGTTATAGCCACTTAGTGTTGACTTACGGGCTTATCCTTCATGTGCTATATTTTTCTTGGTATACTTACAGTTACCTTACAAGAGAGACGGGTAGCATAAATATTTAATAAAATAAACACCTCTCAGGTATGTTTAATCCCCCAGTTATAGTTTCAATTCATGGGTTTCATTTCTAACTATTTTAGGCACTCTTTTTAATAGTATTAAGAAATATTAAACTCTTTCTACAATTAAATTTTATTTCTAACAAAAGGTTCCTGCCTATGAATTGTCTCATTGGCATTTCCAGCACAATCTTGAAAGCCAAATGTGGGTGGACACTGTGTTCAAGTGCACGCAGATTCAGCTTTTGGTATTAAACACAGCTCCTGAATGGATGGAGCTGGAACGCTACTGTTCTCAGAAGAAACCTGCACTTACCTGGCAAGGTGGCCAGAGTTGGATCCTCCAGAAAAACAGCTCCTGAATAGAGCGGAATAGATCTCCTCTGCCCCGGAGCTCTGCTGAAATCTCCTCTGTGAAAGGCTCCTACATCAGAAGAACAAGCTAATTCATAACCCACTTTCAGAGGACCATATCCATGTTAGTTTGCATTCCTTAGCTTTTCCTTCCCTACTTGTACTTCCCCAACCCAATTCAGAGACACTTCTGAGTAAATGATGAATAGGAATTGTGTTTTTTATGTACATAAAATGTAAGGGTGCGTTAATTAAGTTTGTTTCTCTTACTATTGTGGTATATTATACAACAAATTAAACATGGCTCTCTATCAGAGGCCATTCACATAATCCAGTTGCTTCCCCTTTATCAGGTAACAGCAGATCACAAAGTAAACACTGATCATAATGAAATATGTGGATAATATCAAAAAGGATACAGAGGTGTAAAAGGATAAATTAATTTAGGAAACAGAAGCATTTGCCTCAAGGAGAAATCAATTCTTCAAAGGTGAGGAATTCCAGAAAAGGCTGCAGAGTCATATTTTTAATCTCTCTTATTAGAGACATGGCTAGATCTCTGATCCTTCCCTCCCACCCACCCCNGCAGGGCCAGCAGCTGCTCCAGCACCACCAGGTCCAGCATCTCCCCTTTGCTGCTCCTCTCCGGCCGCAGCCACTGGCGGCACAGGCGGTGCAGGCGGCTGCAAAGCTCCCGGGGCCCCTCGGCCTCCTGGCGGCAGCCGTCCAGACCGCGGAAGCGCCGCCGGTGGATCTCTGGGCTGAGGGCGGCCTCCATCCCTGGCGATCCCTGGGCCTCCGTCGGGTCTCCTGCTCGAGGGCAGCCAAAAGGAGCCCGAGAGAGTCCCAAATGCCCCCCCGGCCCCTCCGAAACCCCTTCTCCGGTTTGCAGGAGGGCAGAAATGGGTCTCCGCTCACTCGGCCTTTACCCGCCTGAGGAGAGCAACGGCAAATCCTTCCCGCCAATTTCCTGAGCGCTCCTGGCACTCTGGCTGAGGAATTCTGGGAGTTGAAGTCCAGAAGTCAAAAAGGCCAAGTCTGAAGACTCCTGCTATACAAGGAGCCAGAACGAGAGATTTGTGTTTCCTAGAGGGGACCTGGTAGGAAGAAAATGAAAGGGGACCTTCCTTTTCCGGCCTTCCAGAATGTCTGCTCCGCTGCTCTTCTTCTTCGGAGTGGGGTGGGGTTCGTTGAAAGGCGGGCGGTGGAAGCGGAGGCTGGAATGGCGATGCTTGCAACGGGCAGGGACGGACCGATGATCTCGGCGTTGCCCCTCTTCGTCAGCCTGCCCAGGTGCTGCGCCCTGCGGGAAAGTCGGAGAGCCTCCGCTGAAAGGAACAAGCTAAAACAAATTCTTAATTCCATATAACAACTAAATGGACTTCCCAGAGGAGCAATTTGCATGCTTTACACACGAATTATACTTTTTTCCTTCAGGTGTTGAATTTACAATATCAAAATATCTATGATTTATTATTTAACATCCATCTGTGATGGCAGGTTTATGGGTCGGGATTGCCTTTGTAATATTTAATTGTAATATTTCTTTTTTTTCGAAGGAAATTGCCCACTTGTTTCAGGGTTTGGGCTAATTCTGATGTCTGAAGTGTTTCTTTTGGGTGCTAATAGCTAGCTATCTCTCAGTTCTTTGAAAATCAAATCACTGTGCTCACTTTAAGTCTTCTGCTAAAAGAGGAGAATTGAACTCAGAATAAAATGTTGCAAAGTTGCTTCTTATACCCACCCCTTAATTTAATAATTTGTTGTAGGAGGCTTTTCTCTGTCTGATCAAGCATTACAGGCAGTTTGTAAATAGGAAACAAGAACCGCTTACTTCCAGTCCCAACTCAACTCTGGCTGTTACAATAGGGTTTGGGTGATAAATTCCTGTGAAGAGGGAAGCCACGTGCAAAATTAAGCATTTGTACAGTAGTTTGATTGTTCCTTTCGTTAATTTTTATTTTTATTATTTCAGAGGTATTATTTTATTGCTATATATATTTGTATTTTTAATAGTAATGATGATGATGATAATGATGATGATGAAATTGGAAGGGACCTTGGAGTCATCTAGTCCAACCCTCTGCTCAGGCAAGAAACCCTATACCATTTCAGACAATTGGCTGTCCAGTCTCTTCCTAATAGCTTCCATTGTTGGAGCATTCACAGCCTCTGGAGGCAGGTTGTTCCACTGCTTAATTGTTCTAACAGTCAGGAAGTTTCTGCTTAGTTCTAGGTTAGTTCTCTCTTTGATTAGTTTCTATCCGCTGCTTCTGGTCCTGCCTTCAGGCGATTTGGAGAATAGTTTGACTCTCTCTTCTTTGTGGCAGCCCCTGAGATATTGGAACCCTGCTATCAGTTGGTTCTTATATCCCCCCCCCCCAGTATTGGTATTCGGGGCACTTTAAGAGAACTGCAGAAGAGCACAGTGAAAGTTCTGGACCAATGGGAGGACTGTTACTGCATTATAGTTGGGGAGGGGTAATCTATCTGTGAAATCCCATAGTAGGACAGGAAGAGTGAAGCTAGGAGGGCAATTCTGACTCTTTCCTTGTTGTAGGACCAAGGAGACCCGAAGGGTCCCTGCTTCTGGCTCTCTGACCAGGACATCCCAGATTCAGAGGGCAGTTTGTGGAGACCAGGTACCTTCTTGGGCCTTTCTCTCTTGGATGCCTTTCTTGGCTCTGTCAGGGGCCAAAGAGGGAACACTTTCTGGGAAATACGCCTGCTTGCTCTGGGAGCTGGGGGAGGGGTTTGGCTGCCGATGACACCTTTTCCCTGGTGTTTGTCCAGTCTGCACTCTTCCCCATCTCCCAAAGTCATTTCCACATCCCATTACCCCATCCCTATCCGTGTTCCATAGAAGTCTTTTCTCATTGATTCTTTGTAAGGAGGAGAAACGGAGGCATGTAAGACTTTAACAATAAGGCTTGCTATATTCACAACGAGCATGAATACTTTGAAGAACATCAGCTGAAATGGAAAAAGCACCTCAACTGATTTCTGCAGTAGAAGAAAGAATGGGAGGGTAGAGAATGAATTGTGGCCACTGCTCCAATCTCTGGAGCTTCTTACACCCCTCAGGGAAGTTGGAGATTAACATAGGCTTGACTTTCATGAATCATCCCAGAGAGGAAACGGAAGCATTTGCCTCAAGAAGAAGGGCATCATCCTGTGATAAGTAAGGTCATTGGTTCACTATCAATTTCCAAATTCCAGTGCTTATACTTTTCCTCCTGTATAGCTACATGGATGGTGTCAGGTCTGCCGCCATTGAAATCCTAAGAAAGAAAACCCGACTCCATGGATTTAGAAAAGAGGTACTTTTACTAAAAACGAACTGTTACAGCAAAAGCAAAGCAAGCGCTGAGTAAAATCTGCATGAAAATTACACATTGAAAGTCATTCCAAATCCTTCCTCCCCTTCCCCCGGGGTCCAGCTCAGACAGATGAATCAACATCCAATGTGATATTATGAGAAACCCTCTTCTGCGGATGTTGTATGCCTCCGGAGGCCCAGGACGGTTGGCCTTGGTAAAGTCTAAACAACTCCACTCCGTTAATAGGTAGCAATCCTCCAATTTCTCATGGGAACACTTCAAACTGGCTCACTTCCCCACCCCGAATGCCAACCCCCCCAGGCCCGTTTCTATGGCAGCTGAGGGCAAGCAAGCGGGAGATCCGGCTGACCGACAGTAAATAAGATTCCAGCACACACCTATGATCTTTGCACATTCCACGAATAAGATCCCTGCCATGTCTGGATCCTTGGATGAGGATGAAGTTGACCGTTGAGAATAAAGCTCAATCCACGGATTTCACTTAGTTTTCCTGTGTGGAGATCGTTTTATGAGAAGCAAGCATACTCAGTGAAGGTTGCCCCACTTTTTGTGTATTTCTAATTTTCTCCTGTGTGGGTCCTTCTGTGACAATTAAAAGTGCTGTAGTCATTAAAGCTCTTTTCACACTTTGTGCATTTATATGTTGCCTTACCTGTATCGATCTATAATAATAATTATTATTATAATAATAACAATAATTGATTTGGAAGGGACCTTGGAGGTCTTCAAGTCCAACCCCCTGCTCAGGCAGGAAACTCTATATCATTTCAGACAAATGGTTGTCCAGTCTCTTCTTAAAAACATCCAGTGCTGGAGCACTCACAGCTTCTGGAGGCAGGTTGTTCCACTGATTAATAGTTCTAACTGTCAGAAAAATTCTTAGTTCTAGGTTGCCTCTCTGATTAGTTTCCATCCTTTGCTTCTTGTCCTGCCTTCAGGTGCTTTGGAGAATAGCTTGACTCCCTCTTCTTTGTGGCAACCCCTGAGATATTAGAATACTGCTATCATGTCACCCCTCGTCCTTCTCTTCACTAAACTAGACATACCCAATTCCAGCAACCGTTCTTTATGTTTTTGGCTTTTTTGGCAGCTGCAGCACACTGCTGGCTCATATTTAGGTGATTGTCCACTAGGACTCCGAGATCCCTCTCGCAGTTACTACTATTGAGCAAGGTACCATCTATACTATACCTGTGCATTTGGTTTTTCTTGCCTAAATGTAGAACCTTACTTTTTTCACCATTGAATTTCATTTTGTTAGATAGCGCCCAATGTTCAAGTCTGTCAAGATCCTTCTGTATCCTAAGCCTATCTTCTGGAGTGCTGGCTATTCCTGCCAGCTTGGTGTCATCTGCAAATTTGATGAGTTTCCCATCTATCCCCTCATCCAAATCATTGATGAAGATGTTGAAGAGGCCTGGGGCACCCCACTACATACTTCCCTCCATGTAGATGTAGTTCCATTGAGGACCACACACTGAGTACAGCCGGTCAGCCAGCTACGAATCCATCTGGTGGTGATGATGCCTAACCTACATTTTTCTATCTTATCAAGTAGTAGGTTATGGTTTATTTTATCAAATGCCTTACTGAAGTCCAAGTAAATTATATCCACAGCATTCCTCTGGTCCACTAATTTTGTCCCTTGGTCAAAGAATGCAATAAGATTTGTCTGGCATGATCTGTTTTTGACAAACCCATGTTGGCTTTTAGTAATGACTTTGTTTGCCTCTAGGCGTTCGCTGATTCGTTGCTTAATTATCTTTTCCAGAATCTTCCAGGTATTGAGATCAGGCTGATAGGTCTGTAGTTTCCTGGATCCATTTTTTTTTCCTTTTTTGAAGATGGGAACTACATCAGCTCTTTTCCAGTCCTCTGGAAGTTCCCCAGTGGGAATAATTTAGTGGTTCTGAGATCACATCTGCCAGTTCCTTCAGAACCTTGGGGTATAATTCATCTAGTCCTGGTGAACTGAACTCATCTAGGGTGGACAGGTGCTCACCATTTTCTTGCCCATCTGAACTTGTTTTTCTAATCTGTTTTTTTACGGTACTCTTTTTGTTAGGTTAGACTGTTTTTTCTCTTTGGGTAAAGACGGATGCATAAAAAACCCAAGTTAAGTAGTTCTGCTTTCTCCCCGTTGCTTTTTATAATAAGTAAAACTTCCTTTCCAAATAAATTTTTTTCCACATTCCGGGCACTTATGTAGTTTATGCAAACGGTCCCCAAACTTTTTGGGCTTCACAGACTTGCAGCGATGGTGGTTTCTCGGAGGGGATAGTTTTGCACACACAACCTAATCCCCTGCATATGCAAATGAAGCTTCACAAGTTTGCCCACCGCTTGCATGGCCCGGTTCTCAACAGCAGGGCTTTTCAACCAGTGGTACGGGTACCACCTGTGGTACATTGGCACCTGGCAGGTGGTACGCGACCATCCTAGAAAAGTAGTAGCGGGGAAGGGGAATGAGCTGAACCAGTGGAAGCACCGCACAAGCCTAAGTGAGAAATGGCTGGAGCTGCAGGGCTGTCAGGGCTCAGTGGAAGCGCCAGGATCAGTGCCAGGCTCCAGCTGGAGCTCGGCGCTGATCCTGGTGCTTCTGCTGAGCCCTGAAGAAGCACCAATCAGCTGGAAAGCAGCACTGATCCTGGCGCTTCTGCTGAGTCCAGAAGAAGTGCCGATCAGCTGGAATGTTGCAGCATCTCCAGGGTCTTGTGATTTACATTCAGATGCTTGGCAACTGATTCATATTTATGATGGTCACAGTGTCCCAGGGTCATGTGAAGTGATCAAAGCCTGCTGCAACCACCCAGCAGACGGGGGGGGGGAATAAAAACCCCACCCCTGCTGCCAATCCTCAACAGAAATGCTCACAACAATGAAAACCTCGGACAGGAGGAAGAGCGCCGCCGGGTGGGCAGGCAGGTGTCTTGCTCGGCTGTGGCTTGGGCGGCACTTTTTTCAATGCCATTGTAACTTCGAACAGTCACTAAACGAACTGTTGTAAGTCGAGGACTATCTGTACTTTTATCACTTTTTTTTTTTTTTGGTCATCAAGTTTTTGACACCTTGCTAGGCGACTGGTGGTACTCGGATGTTACCATATCCTAAAGGTGGTACAATGGGTGAAAAGGTTGAAAAGCCCTGCTCTAGAGAGTCCTTTATTTATCTGAACCAATGGTCCAGCAAACAGCCCTCCAAGGACTGGTAAGACTACCCTGAAGGCAGCCACCCTCAGTCCCCCAAACAACAATCCCTATAGTACAAATAAAGTCCCCAGCACACTCACAAGGCAAGGTCTAGGGTTCCAAGTCCAGTCCACAAGGCAGAGTCCAGGTACAAGTCAATGGCAGTCCTCTGGGCAAAGAAAAGGTCCAAGGCAAGAAGCAGTTCCACAGGCAGAGCGAAGCAAAGGCCAAAAGCAGTCCACAAAACAAGGGCAAGGTCGAAGACAAAAGGCTAAGAGCAATCTTCAAGGCAAGGCAAGGCAAACAGCAACAGGCACGAATCAAAGCAGGGGGAATGTAATCCAAAGCAAACAATTGTTCCTGGAAAAGACTAACTCCCCATAGCTTCTCCTTAAATCAGTCCACTCCAGGGGTTCCTTGTGAGTAGGGGTGGGGCGATCTTCTCTTGAGTAGCCTTGCAGCCCTTCTTTGGGCTTGCCTGCGCCCCACTCTCCTTGCCCTTGGATCAGTGGAGGAGCCAGCTGTTCCTCATCAGAGATTTGCTGCCTATCAGCACCACTACCAGCCAGCAGCCGATCCTCCCGTGTCTTTGCAGGCAGGCAGCTCTCCGTCTTGTCGATCACCTCCCCCAGGGCCTGAGGGGCCTGGGACAGCCACTGGCCTCTCCAAATATGCCAAAGGAGATGTGTCATCCCTGTCGGACAGTCCCAGTTCCAACTCCTCCTCCTCCTCCTCCGAACTAGGCTCCGATGGGGCCATGACACTCTCCCCTGTGTGGATACTTACATGCCGATTAAGATGTCCTTTCCGGGTATAGCTCTTTCCACACACCTTGCATTTATATGGTCTCTCCCCTGTGTGGATCCTTTGGTGGCGATTAAATTTACCCTGGCTAATTAAGCTCATTCCACATTCCATGCATTTATACGGCCTCTCTCCCGTGTGGATCCGGCGGTGAAGAATAAGGGCACTTTTGATAATGAAGCTCTTTCCACACTCTAGGCATTTGTGTGGTTTCTCCACTGTGTGGTTCCTTTGGTGGCGACTAAAACTACTTTTGATACCAAAGCTCTTTCCACACTCCAAGCATTGATATGGTTTCTCCCCAGTGTGGATCCTTTCATGAAGATCAAACTGGTCTTTCCGGATAAAGGCCTTTCCACATTCCAAGCATTTGTATGGTCTCTCCCCAGTATGGATTTTTTTATGAAGGTTAAGATGTCCTTTCTGGGTAAAGGTCTTTCTACAATACCGACATTTATGTGATGTCTCCCCAGTGTGGAAATTAAGATTACTTTTGCTACTGAAACTCTTTCCACTCTGCATGCACACTTCCCTTGTTATGCTCAGACTGGAATCCCCTCCAGATTTTACAGAGGTATGTGATCTGAGTTTCCTATACAGTTTCTTTGGTGAAGTAGGAATGACAGAATTATTCTCCATAGTGTCTAGAGGCATGCAGTTTTTCTTTAGTCTGGTTTCTGCCATATTGATGTAATTCAAAGTCATGTTTTCTTTTTTTCTATATTTTTCATTTCTCTTTTCTTTCTGTTCCGGCTGGGACAGGAAGCCACAAGTATCAGCAGGAAGAGATGTGGATGACTTCTCCCCTCCATCTTCTAAATGTCTTCCCTCTTGCCTTTTGGTACCAAATATCACTTCACTCTTCTCTGTTTGGAGTAGATTTAACCTTGCCTGCTTGTTGTTCTCATTCACAGACACATCATCTGTTTTGAAAAAAAGAAAATTAACATTCTGTTTAGAATTTAAAAGGGTGAGGCAGGGGGTGTTTCCCCCCTCAAAAACATGCCAATCTGCATTGCAGGTTTGGTACAATCCACTTGTCTAGCCAGGATTTGATATCTGCAAATTGTTATCTGGGAGACTGATGGGATACAAGTTTTTCAGCCAAGAAACATATTAAGTTGTTGATCAGTCAATCTGCACAGTCACTTCCGTGGACTATCTAGGACAGGGCTTTTCAACCTTTTCAGCCATTGTACCACTTTTAGGATATGGCAACATCCAAGTACCACCAGACACCTAGGAAGGTGTCAAAAACTTGAGGACCCAAAAAAAAAGGAAAAAAGTAAAGTACAGGTAGTCCTCGATTTACAACACTTTGCTTAGTGACTGTTCGAAGTTACAATGGCACTGAAAAAAGTGCTCCCCAAGCCATAGCCGAGCAAGACACCTGCCTGCTCGCCTGGCCGCGCTCTTCCTCCTGTCCAAGGTTTTAATTGTTGTGAGGCATTTCTGTTGAGGATTGGCAGTGGGGGTGGGGTGGGTGTGTTTGGTTTTTATTCCCCCCGTCTGCTGGGTGGTTGCAGCAGGTTTTGGTCACTTCACATGACCCTGGGACACTGTGACCGTCATAAATATGAATCAGTTGCCAAGCATCTGAATGTAAATCACAAGACCCTGGAGATGCTACAACATTTCAGCTGATCGGCGCTTCTTCTGGGCTCAGCAGAAGCGCCAGGATCAGTGCCGAGGTCCAGCTGGAGCCTGGCGCTGATCCTGGCAATTCCACTGAGCCCCGACAGCCCCGAAGAAGCGCCGTTCAGCTGGAAAACAGCACTAATCCCAGCGCTTCCGCTGAGCCCTGACAGCCCTGCAGCTCCAGCCATCTCTCGCTCCGGCTTGTGCGGTGCTGCCACTGGTTCAGCTCATTCCCCTCCCCTGCTACCACTTTTCTAGGATGGTTGTGTACCACCTGCCATGTGCCAATGTACCACAGATGGTACCCGTACCACTGGTTGAAAAGCCCTGATCTAGGAAATTTGCCAAATCTTTGGTGAGTATTTCTGCCACGGCCTTATAGAAAGATGAGCAGCCTCGCCTTACCCAGGTTAGCCATATTCGTAGAAAACTCCTGCATGACTTCCTTGCACAAGGCCTTCTGGCCATGATCTAGCAGCCTCCACTCTTCCTCCGTGAAGTCCACAGTCACCTCCTCAAAGGGATCAGAGCTCTAGAAAGAGAAAAAAAACCTGTTCTTTAGCAGACAATTCCAGGAAACAGTTCTAAGTTTTCTCTCTTACTGCACGCAATAGTAAACAGACATTGGCAAGAGACCAGATGGACATTTTCATTCAGGACTGTTAAAAGAGTTTACAGCTTTCCAGTGCAAAAATAAGCCCCCAAGATAAGCATACATTCAAAATGAGCAGGAGGCATAGTTTAGAAAAACTTTATCTATAAAATATTTATAAACATGATACATACAGTTTCATTCATCTCTGGGGAACATCAACAACTCTTAACTTGGAGATCAGAAAAAAAACAACAGAGAGAAGACTAAGACACGCCCAGACCTAGGCTGGATCACATGCCTCACACAGCCAATATTGTGTCTTAATCAAAAACAGTTCTCATTGGTTGTGAAAGGAATAAAGTATTATTCAGAAATTTCTAATGAGTCTATAAAGGTTGTCAGAAGACGCAGAAGCCAACTAAAGATCAGAAATAATAATATGTAATGTTGACAGGTACAAATGTGAAAAGCAGAATTCGCTAGCTAACTGAAATTGCAAGCAGAGGAAATATCGAAATAACTATAGGAGCCGAGCTGTGCTAACAGAAAATTAGATGGTGAAAGATAGGATATGAACAAAGGGTCTTCCTGGAACATAGGAAGGGATAATCTTTTTAGGCAGTCCGAAGTAGGTATTGGATGATTAGATAAGGGGTATTGAATGCGACAGGGGAGGGGGGAATCTGCATCAGGAGTAGGATATAAAAATGTGTCTAACAGCTTTTTAAGGTGTGGCTGAACTCCTGTGTGTGTTTCAGTCCACCAAGCTTTTGCAAACGCTTTATCTTCTATATATAAATAAAAATGTAAATGTTCGTTTGTTCAAAATCTTAAATCTCCGAAAGTTCTTCACCGATTGCTTTGAAATTTTGACACAACGTTGCATTCGAATACACGCGTGTTTTTATATGCCTACTATTATATAGCTGTCACACCTGTGACAGGTAAAAACATGCTTTTTGTGAAAAACAGCGCCATCTGTTGGACGGATTGTGCGGTTTAGATCTAGACACGGATTGCTTCTCACATGGACAATTATATGTTGCGTGTTCTAGAGTCGGCAAACCAGACAATCTCTATATCTGCACAGACAATGGAACAACAAAAAATAACGTATACCCACAAGCATTGTGAAATTAAACATATTACAAACGTGCGCTTTCTCTTTTCTTTCTTTTCCATTTAACGAGACTGAGCCACAGCAACGCGTGGCCGGGTACAGCTAGTTTTGAATAAAACTCTGCTGCTGGAATTCCAAGTGAGTTTGTTTGTTTTGGGATCTTGAGCCACGTTCCAAACAGTTGGTTTGTTGCTATGGCTATTCCAGTTCATAAAACCTCTTACACGGTGAAAAGGACATATTCATGTCTTCATGTTCACATAATCCTTGGGGCTGGGAAGCAGTAGCTGCAACAAATCAAGGCTTTGGTGCTTTCAGGTTGTAGAATGCAACATAGCCAGGCTTGGGGAGCTTGCCACTGGGCTGGAATAACTCAGGCAGGAGGTTTGGGGCAGCAAAATCCCCTAGACCCATGGTGGCGAACCTATGGCACGGGTGCCAGAGGCGGCACTCAGAGCCCTCTCTGTGGGCACACGTGCCATCGCCCCAGTCCTAGGCCTTCAGCTGGGTTTTATAAAACCTTTTCGCTTTAGGCCTCCGCCGTCATCTGCAAAAAAAAAAAAAAAAGTTCAATCAGTCAATTTCAACTTTTCGCAAGGAAAAAAAAGAACTTGCAAAGTTGGAATTGATTGATTGAACTTTTTAGTCCCACCCAGTCTGCCGTTCCCACCGCAGCCACGTCCACCCAATGGGCCACACCCACCCGGCACTCGACAATGCATAAGTGGGTTTTGGGTTGCAGTTTGGGTACTCGGTCTCTAAAAGATTCGCCATCACTGCCCTAGACTCACCTGTGCTGCTGACCAAATTCCTTAGGAACGTCTTTCCTAAGCTATTTCAAAATATTGGCAATGTCCTTGAAATCCCAAGTCACTTGACCAACAGTTTTATTGTTACAGCCACTTTGTGTTGCCTTACTGGTTTATCCTTAATGTGGTTTATTTTTGCTGGTATACTTTCAGTCACCTTACAAGGGAGATGGGTGGCATAAAAATTTAATTAAAATAAACAAACAAACAAATACTTCTCAAGTATGTTTAATCCCATTGTTATTGTTTCAATTCCTGGCTTTGATTTCTACCTCATTTAGGCACTCTTCTGAATAGTATTAAGTAGTATTAATACTACTTAATACTATTTTTTTCTACAAATAAATTACATTTCTAATACAAGGTTCCCTGCCTGTGAATTGTCTCTTGTTTGGATCTCCAGAACCATCTTGAAAGCTGAGTATGACTCAGCAGGAGCTTCGGGAGGGGGAACGACACTGTGTTCAGATGCACACAGACTCAGCATTTAGTGGTTAAAGCAGCTCATGAATGGACAGAGCTGGAACTTTACTGCTCTCAGAAGAAATCTGCTCTTACCTGCCAAGGTAGCCCAAGTTGAATCCTTCTGAAAAACAGCTCCTGAGAAGGGCTGGGTTGATCTCCTCTTCTCTGTAGCTCTGCTGAGATCTTCCTTGTGAATCGCTCCTGTACATAATAATAATAATAATAATAATAATAATAATAATAATAATAATAATAATAATAATAATAATAATAATAATAATAATGGTGGTGGTAGTGGTGGTGATGATGATGATGGAAGAGACCTTGGAGGTCATCTAGTCCAACCCCACTGCTCAGGCAGGAAACTCTATACCAGTGATGGTGAACATTTTAGAGACCAAGTGCCCAAACTGCAACCCAAAACCCACTTATGTATTGTCAGGTGCCGGGTAGGCGTGGCCCATTGGGTGGGGTTTGCCAATTGGGTGGGCGTGGCCCATTGGGTGGGCGTGGCTGCGGTGGTAATGGCACACTGGGTGGGACTAAAAAGTTCAATCAATTCCAACTCTGCAAGGTCTGTTTTTTTCCCACGAGAAGTTGAATTCGATTGATTGATTGAAACTTTTTTTATTTTTTGGACACGGCGGCGGAGGGCTAAAGCGAAATGGTTTTATAAAACCCAGCTGAAAGCCTAGGACTGGGGCGACGGCGCACGTGCCCAAAGAGGGGGCTCTGCGTGCCACCTGTGGCACATGTGCCATAGGTTCGCCACCACGGCCCTATACCATTTCAGACAAATGGCTGTCCACTCTCTTCTTAAAAACTTCTAGTGTTGGAGCATTCACCGCTTCTGGAGGCAGGTTGTTCCATTGGTTAATTGTTCTAACTGTCAGGAAGTTTCTCCTTAGTTCTAGGTTGCTTCTCTCTTTGATCAGTTTCCATCTGTTGCTTCTTGTCCTAACTTCAGGCGCTTTGGAGAACAGCTTGACTCCCTCTTCTTTATGGCAGCCCCTGAGATATTAGAACACTGCTATCATATGCCCCCTCGTCCTTCTCTTCATTAAATTAGACATACCCAATTCCACCAACCGTTCCTTATATGTTTTAGCCTCCAGACCTCTAATCATCTTTGTTGCTCTTCTCTGTACTCTTTCTAGAGTCTCAACATCTTTTTTACATCGTGGTGACCAAAACTGGATAGTGTGGCCTTACCAAGGCATTGTAAAGTGGTATTAATACTTCACATGATCTTGATTCTATCCCTCTGTTAATGCAGCCTAGCCCTGTGTTGGATTTTGGGCAGCTGCAGCACACTGCTGGCTCATATCTAAGTGATTGTCCACTAGGACTCCGAGATCCCTCTCACAGTTGCTACTATTGAGCAAGATACCACCTATATTATACATGTACATTTGGTTTTTCTTGCCTAAATGTAGAACTGTAGAAATGTAGAACTTTACCTGTCAAAACAGCCTGGTTTATGATCTACTTTGGATTGGAATCATGTTAGTTCGCTTGCCTTTCCTTTTCTTTCTCTTCCTGTATCTTCCCAACCCATCAATATGAGAGAACACAGGGACTCTACTCTGTACTGGCTGATGTTTTGGGTTAAATGATGAACAGTTGGGATTTAGGACAGCAAACTGTGTTATGTTCATAAAATGTAAGCATGTATTAATTTGCTCCTTTCTTTCACTATTGTGGTATTATAGGGCTTATATAAAGATGGCTCTGTACTAGAGGCAATAGCACTTAAACTTACATACCACTTCATAGTGTTTTACAGCCCTCTCTACGAGGTTTAGACAGAGAGTCAGCATATTGACTCCAACAATCTGGGCCCTCATTTTACCGACCTAGGAAGGATGGAAGGCTGAGTCAACCTTGAGTAGGTCATGTAATAAAATAGTAAAGTATTTTTGCATTAACAATGTTTGACACCTTTTAGTAAGATGTACGTGACCAAGAGCAGTGGAAAGAGCAAAGGCTAAGTAACAGGAAACGTCTGTCGTCCTAAGAATAGATAGCGTAACCACATTAGCTTACAGGAAAGCACATATGGTAAAGATATTTCGCTTATCTTACCATCTTCTCTCTATATTAACAAATAACAGGAAATAGACTGGTGGTTCTGCCAAGCTTCATGCACTCACTGCTAAGAAGAAACTAACCTAACAAAGGGCTAAATAAATAGAAGGCTGGATAGAAGGGTGGTGGGAGATGTCGCCCCCAGCAATCTGGATCCTCATTTTACCGACCTGGTAAGGATGAAAGGCTGAGTCAAACTTCAGCCAGTCATCATCCTTAGCCTGCAATACTGCATTCTAACCACAGCAATAGAACTGCCACCGCGGCTCGTCCAAATGCTTCCCCTTATCTAGATTTTAGTGACAGCAGATCACAATGTAAACCCTGATTATTGTGAGACAGGTGGATAACCTCTCGAAGGATACAGAGATATAAAGGAAGAGAAAGGTCAATTTATGAAACAAGAAGAAATCAGTTCTCCAAATATGAGGAACTCCTGAAAAGGCTGCAGAGACAGGTTCTGAATCTGACTTCTTGCAAACATGGCTAGATTGCTGAGTCCCACCGCCACCACCCTGCAGCTCCCAGGATGAAGCCTCCCCGTCCTCCTCACCTGCCCCTTTCCCGGCTCTTCCCGCTGGGCTTGGCTGAGGAGGAAGCCTTCGGCCAGGGCCACCGCCTGCGAACAGCTCTCGGCTCCGCACTCCCTCACCCAGCTCGCCATCTCCGCGGGCAGCAGGGCCAACAGCTGCTCCAGCACCACCAGGTCCAGCATCTCCCCTTTGCTGCTCCTCTCCGGCCGCAGCCACTGGCGGCACAGGCGGTGCAGGCGGCTGCAAAGCTCCCGGGGATCCTGGGACTCCTGGCGGCAGCCGTCCAGACCGCGGAAGCGCCGGCGCCTGGACTTCATTGGGTCTCCTGCTCCAGAGTAGCCAAAAGAAGCCGAAGGCAATCCGAGGGGCTCCCCCAGCCTCTCCGCACCGCCCTTCTCCGCTTGCCAGGAAGGGAGAAATGGGACTCGGCTGCTTTGACGTTTCTGCGCCCGAGAAGAGATACTCTGAATCGCTTCCGCCAGAACTTCCTGCCCGTTTCCGGGTCCTCATGCGGCAACAAAGAGTCCGAACGATAGATACGCGCTATCTAGAGTGGTCCCAGTAGGAAGAGAACGAAAGGAGATCTTCCTCTTCCGGCCTGCTGGGAGGTCTGCGCTTCTGCTCTTCTTCTTGGGCGGCGGTGGGGGTGTGTGTGTGTGGGGGGTCGGCTTCGCTGGAAGGCTGGCGGCAGTAGCGGAGGCTGTGGTGGCGATGCGTAGAAAAAAGGGCAGGGAGGGATCGATGATCTCGAGGTCTCCCCTCTAAATCAGGTGCCTGCACCTCCCCTAGGTCCTGCGCCGTGCAGGAAAGTCGGGGAGAGCCTCCGCTCAAAGATGGGGATTTTTCTACGTCTCTAAATCCAGGTGAAGATGGATTGGGAGTTAAACACCGAAAGGCTCCTGGTAGCACCTTTTCCAATTAATACATCTCCTTACAAAACAAGAGCCTCGTGAGTGCATGGAGCGGCCAGAGTGATGTGGGATTTGGGGAGGGGGATTATAGGGGAAGGCTGCCGCAGCGAGGGTCTGCGACACACTCGTTGTCCGAGGTTCCCGGTCTTTTGGTACTTAGATAACTCCCGCAGGAGTGAAATAACCCTCGCAAGGGTGAATTAAGACCAAATCATAACACCACACAAAAAGCTTCTCGGAGCGAGAGAGCACAAAGTGCCCGGGGTGATGTTGAATCCCCTGAGCAGATCGCACCAATCTCTTTTATTAAGCAGTTTTCGTAGGGAGGGGTGATTACAACAAAAACATTGTCTATGGAAAAATACAGGACAGTATGAGTCAGAGCCATGTGTTTTAACATCACTTGAGTTACAAGAAATCATATATTTCAGCATAAATAGAAACCTAACTCAAGCAAGGTGACTTGTTTTACAAGAAACTGTGCATTTCAACAGAATAGAAACTTAACCAAGCAAGCAGAACTGAAACCTAAACCTAACTCACGAAACTTAACTTGGGGAGTAATGCAATAAATCATGTCAGCCAGGCATTAGACATCATGTAGCACTGAAAAAGGCCAAGGCAAGTTCTTACAGCTTTGAGGCCCAAGAAAGCCTGAACCAGTGATACATCCATAGAAGGCAGGTTGGATTTGGGGATACAAACGAAGGGAAGCCTTGCCCCCCCCCATCTCTCTCTCTCTCTCTCTCTCTCTTAGAATAGAATAGAATAGAAAATAGAATAGAATAGAAAATAGAATAGAATAGAAAATAGAATAGAATAGAATAGAAAATAGAGTAGAATAGAATAGAAAAGAATAGAAAATAGAATATAAAATAGAATAGAATATAAAATAGAATAGAGTAAAGTAGAATAGAATAGAAAATAGAATAGAATAGAATAGAATAGAATATCCGAATTGGAAGGGATCTTGGAGGTCTTCTAGTCTAACCCCCTGGCAGGAATCCCTATACCATTTCAGACAAATGGTTGTCCCATCTCTTCTTAAAAACTTCTAGTGTTGGAGCACCCACAACTTCTGGAGGCAGGTTATTCCACTGATTAATTGTTCTAACTGTCAGGAAATTTCTCCTTAGTTCTTAGGTTGCTTCTCTCCTTTGATTACAGTAGCTTGGGAATCTTCTGTGGAAGTGAAGGAAGGGGCTTTGTATGAGGAAGAAGGGCTGGATAGGAAGAAGAAATATTGGAATTATTGGGAATTCTGGTGAGAATAGAATAGAATAGAATAGAATAGAATAGAATAACTATTGTCATTTTGAATGTACACTAATTGGCATACATTAAAATGAAATTTTGTTGCAAACAGCTCTCAAAGGGTCACTACCTCCAATATACACAACATAAATATGACAAAAATAAATACAGAATTATGCATATACCCACGTATATGACACAGAGAAACAACACAGTGTAGTTCGGATTATGTATACAAGGTACTTCAAGAGGTAATCAGAGAAAACATGCTGTCGACAGGTTCCAATGGCAGCAGAAAATATAAGACATAGACCAGGTCAGTGAATGGCCTTCCTAGGTACAGATAGCCCTCAACTTACAACAGTTCATTTAATGGCCGTTCAAAGTTACAACGGTACTAAAATGTGAATTATGACTGTTTTTCACAGTTGTGCCCGTAGCAGCATCCCATGGTCACGTGGTCAAAATTCAGATGCTTGGCAAACTAACACATATTTTTGATAGTTATAGTGTCCCAGGTTCATCTGATCCCCTTTTTGCGACCTTCTGACAAGCAAAGTCAACAGGGAAGCCAGCTTCACTTCACAGCCACGTTACTCAGTTGACAGCTGCAGGTATTCACTTAACAACTGTGGCAAGAAAGGTCATAAAATGGGGCAAAACTCAATAACTGTCTCGCTTAGCAAAATAAATTTTGGGCTCAGTTGTGGTCGTAAGTCGAGGACTCCTTGTGTTCTTGGGCTAATTCCCCTGCTTGTTATTTTCTCGATAATGTTGGGACCGATGGAAGTCCACAGATTTGAGAGGGACACAAGTGGCCCATCCCAGCTCTAGACTCTGCTGCAGGCCACTTGGTCCCTGTTCCGAAAACTTTCTCAGAAGCCAGATTGGGCTTCTCAGATGGGACGCCCAAGATTGGGGAGCTGTAAAAAATGTACCTGGGAACATGATATGGATCCTGCTTGGCACTCAGATCTGTCCCTAATCGTCCGTGCCATTTTGAATTGCAGATACGAGTACTGCTGTTTCTATGGGTAACATGGCGACTTGCACACACTCAAAAAGGACGAGGGGGGACATGATAGCAGTGTTCCAACATCTCAGGGGCTGTCACAAAGAAGGGGGAGTCAAGTATTCTCCAAAGCGCCTGAAGGCAGGACAAGAAGCAACGGATGGAAACTAATCAAGGAGAGAAGCAACCTAGAACTAAGGAGAAACTTTCTGACAGAACAATTAACCAGTGAAACAACCTGCCTCCAGAAGCGGTGAATGCTCCAACACTGGAACTGTTTAAGAAGAGACTGGACAGCCATTTGTCTGAAATGGTATAGGGCAGGGATAAGCAACCTTATCTCTTTTATGACTCGTGGACTTTAACTCCCAGAATTCCTGAGCCAACATGGCTCAGCTTGGAAACTCTCCCTTTCCCCTCAGCTTGGCTGGCTCAGGAATTCTGGGAGTTGAAGACCACGAGTCATAAAAGAGCCACGGTTGCCTACCCCTGGTATAGGGTTTCCTGCCTGAGCAGGGGGTTGGACTAGATAACCTCCAAGGTCCCTTCCAACTTTATTATTATTATTATTATTATTATTATTATTATTATTATTATTAGTCTAAAACATTTGGGCTTTTAGAAAAACGAGTTCCCTCAAAATGGCCCCGCGGGAGAGTACAGGTGGTCCTCGACTTGCCACCACAATTGAGCCCAAAATTTCTGTTGCTAAGCAAGGCATTGTTAAGTGAGTTTTGCCCCATTTTAGGACCTTTCTTCCCACAGTTGAATCACTGCAGTTGTTAAGTTAGCAACACGGTTGTCAAGTGAATCCAGCCTCCCCCTTGACTTGTCAGACGGTCAGAAAAGGGGATCACATGACATGGACCATCTTAAATGCATGCTTGTTGCCAAGCATCCGAATTCTAATCATGAGACCCTGGGATGCTGCTAGGGTTGTAAGTTTGGAGAGCAATCATAAGTCATTTTTTTCAGTGCGGTTGTAACTTCGAGCAGTCACTAAGCAAATGGTTGTAAGTCAAGGAGTACCTGTAACTGGACACCTGAAGGATAGTATGGATGGATGGCAGAAATCTTGGATGATACCATTCAACAACATTTTGCTTCAGGCGCATTTTATGGTCGGTCAAATTCCTGTAGGGCTTGGCCTTGTGTAGCTGCAGGGCTTTTTTTCAGCCGGAACGCGGCGGAACCGCNTTCCGGCACCTTTTTCCGGGCCGGCCGCACCGGAAATAGCCCCTCCCACACCGGAAATAGCCCCTCCCAAATTTTACTTGCATTCCTGTTCTCTAAAGGGGCGGTCCTAGGGTTTGATGAGGGCGTGGCCAGGTTTGAGTTCCGCCACCTTTTCTCCGAGAAAAAAAGCCCTGTGTAGCTGTAAGCTTAACAGAGACAGCCAGTTCAGTTAGGTCAGGGGTAGGCAACCTTGGCTCTTTTATGACTCGTGGACTTCAACTCCCAGAATTCCTGAGCCAACATGGCTCAGCTTGGAAACTTCTCCTTTTCCCCTCAGCATGGCTGGCTCAGGAATTCTGGGAGTTGAAGTCCACGAGTCATAAAAGAGCCAAGGTTGCCTACCCCTGGGTTAACTGTTTAACGGACCAGGCTAGAATTTGGGAGATTGTGAGTTCTAGTCCTGCCATTGGCATGAAGCCAACCTGGCCTCTCACAGGCGGCCTCTCAGCCCAAGGAAGAAGAAAGCCAGGGCAAACCCGCTTCTGAAATCTTGCCAAGAAACTTATCCTGGCAGTTGCCAGGAGACACAACACACGCAAAAGCTTGACAAAAATGGTTTTCATTTCCATAAATCACCACGCGGGATTCTCTATGAGAGCATCATATTGCTGTCAACTTATGATTTGAACTGGGGACTTGATATACAGTAGTTATAGCCATGTGTGTGTTGCTTTCGTTTTTTATTTTTATAGCAAGTCCAGGTACTTTTCTCCAACTTGGAAAAGGAGGCAGGAGAACCAGAAAAGATGCAGCCACCTAACAAAGCTCATCAAGACGGTAACAGGAAGACCAGTAAGTCTTCTTGGATTTCTCATGTTATCTTAATGTAAAACGAGGACAGCTGCAAGAGGTGAACAAACCCAATGGGGGTTTTAACACATTACACAGGTAGTCCTTGACTTACGACCGAAATTGAGCCCAAAATCTATGTTGCTGAAACATGTGTTAAGTGAATTTTGCCCCATTTTTTATGATTTTTCTTGCCACGGTTGCTAAGTGAGTCACTCCAGTTAATTTACTAACACAGTCACTAAGTGAATCTGGCTTCCCCATTGACGTTGCTCATTGGATGGTCGCAAAAGGGGATCCCGTGACCCCTGGGACACAGCAACCGTCATAAAGGCGAACCAGTTGCCAAGCATCTGAATTTGGATCACGTGACTGTTGGGGATGCTGCGGTGGCCGGAAGTGTGAAAAATGGTCGTAAGTGTAGGTTGTAACGTTGAACGGTCACTAAATGGACTGTTGTACGTTGAGGACTACCTGTAATTGTTAACTAATAAGGCAGTGATGGCGAACCTTTTAGAGGCCGAGTGCCCAAAGTGCAACCCCAAACCCACTGATGTATTGTCGGGTGCTGGGTGGGTGTGGCCCATTGAGTGGGTGTGACCCATTGGGTGGGCGTGGCCCATTGGGTGGATGTGGCTGCAGTGGTAACGGCAGACTGGGTGGGACTAAAAAGTTCAATCAATCAATTCCAACTTTGCGAGATCTTTTTTTTCCCCGCGAGAAGTTGAAATTGATTGACTGAACCTTTTTTTTTTTTTTGCACACGGCGGCGGAGGCCTAAAGTGAAAAGGTTTTATAAAACCCAGCTGAAGGCCCAGGACTGGGGCGACGGCGCGCATGCCCACAGAGAGGGCTCTGAATGCCGCCTCTGGCACCCGTGCCATAGGTTCGCCACCACGGTAATAAGGTATTGGTAACTTGCCTCAACTTTACAAGTAGCAGAAGAAGCATTCTCTTTTCCCCTTCCATCAGGCCTTTGGTGGCACCACTGCAGCGTGGCTGGGCAGGTGGGCAGGCATTACGGAGGGTGGGAAGGTGGAGGGTGGTAGGCACACCTACATTATGAAACAGGAGCTATCTGGGATCTTGTACTTCGTAGCTGAGCTGTAAGAGAAGCGATGGAAGTGGCAGCGAGTTACAGGCGCAATCTGCAACCTTCCTTGCTGCTTCCCCATTGACTTTGCTTGTGGGAAACCAGTGGAGAAAGTCCCAAACGATGATCACATGTCTACTAGACCCTGCAACACTTGTGAGCTGGTTGCCAAGTGCCTGGATTGTAATCGCGTGACCGCGGGCTGGCTGAGACAACCCGAACATCGCTTATTACATTCCCCTCGTTCAGCACCATCGTAATTCTGAACAGCCACAAAATGAGTGGTCATCAATCAAGAAATATCTCTGCGGGCTCCCTTTTCTACTTTATTTTAACTTTAGGCAATATTTCCTCCCGCTGTTAATGCAGGGTCGATTGCAGGTGTGGGAAATATGAATTAAACACCTCAGTTGATTATCGTGGTGGCAGAGTAAAAGCAATTCTGAAGACCAAAACAGAGAGAGGAAAAGTGGTCGGGATTTTGTTGTTGTTGTTTTTTTAAAAAAATCACTCTCTTTTTTTCACCCTTTGCAAATCAGGTAACGGACAAGAGAAGGCAACCCTGGGAGGCACCGTTGAGCTGAAGAGTTTGGGCCACTCGGAACCCCACGAAGCCCAAACTAATAGTTTTCGATTTCGTGAGAACGCAGGAACACCTGGACATCGGCAGAGAGGCAAAACTAACTTGGACTGCCCTCTAGGCCCGGTAGGAAAGCGATCCCCACTTTGGGAGGAAGGAAACGGTGGTTTGGATGAAAATGCCATTCAGCAGGGGATTAAGCAGATCTTTGATCTCCTTGAGACCCCAAGAAGGCCAGGGGTGCCAAAGCCCCATAGATGCTCATACTGTGGAAAAAACACAAGCTGCAGATCGCAGCTGATTATGCACGAGAGGATCCACATGGGAGAAAAACCATACAGATGCTCCGAATGTGGCAAAAACTTTGGTCGAAACAGTTCCCTGGTGGCTCACCGAAGGACCCACACCGGAGAAAAGCCCTACGAATGCTCTGAGTGTGGGAAGGTCTTTCGCTGCAGCTCCAATCTTTTCATACACAAAAGGACCCACACTGGAGAAAAGGCCTATCAGTGCTCTCAGTGCAGCAAAAGGTTTAGCGAGCACACCACCCTCGTGATTCATAAGAGGACTCACACGGGAGAAAAACCGTTTGAGTGTCCGGAGTGCGGGAAAAGCTTTAATACTAGTTCAAACCTTACAAGTCATGCGAAGTTGCACACGGGAGAGAAACCCCACAAATGTTTGCAGTGTGGGAAAAGTTTCAGTCGGAATTCCAATCTGGTGATACACCTGAGGACTCACACGGGAGAAAAACCATACGAGTGTCCCGATTGTGGGAAAGGTTTCACAACAAGCTCTAATCTAATCAGTCATGTCAGTTTACACACGGGCGAGAAGCCGTTTAGGTGCCCAAACTGTAGTCAGTGTTTCAGCCACAACTCTACTCTTACTAAACACAAGAGGACACATTTAGGAGAAAAGACCATCAGCATTCTGATTGCAAGAAAAGCTTGATGATCCCTCTGGGATCTTAGAAAACTTCCAAGAGTTCACCAGGATACACACCAGCTTGCTTGTTTCCAGATTGCTGGGTTATTTTCAGCCAATGAGACAACTTTATTAAACACGAGAGACTCAACCAGAAGAAATGCTCTGTGCACAAGAATTGCTTGCAAAAATCAATGAATCATTAAGTGAGGATTAGGATTCCAACAAGAGCTGTCTGAAAGCAAAGTAAGAATCTAAAGATAACTATGCAGAATAAAAATATTCCTAAGGCATCAAAACTATCCTTATTGTATTTAACTTGTTATTACAGAAAGATAGGAGGCCTGGTTGCGCAGTGGTTAGAATGTAGTATTGCAGGCTAACTCTGCCCACAGTTTAGAATTTGATCCCAGCGGACTCAAGATTGACTCAGCCACTGCATTCTCTACCTGCTAAAACTTTTGGATAGTCTTCAAGGGCAGCGCATGCAGAGTTCATTGAAGGCATCCAATAAACAGGTGGCATGGACAGAATTGACCGTAACCAGGGCCTGCAGATCCAGGAACAGCCACCACTGGCTCTCAAATCAATCAGTAATAAAAGCTTTAGATTGCAGAGAGTTTTTGATCTCCGGTGACAGCCAACCCCTGCCAAAGTGCAGGAATTTTTAGATCAGCTTCCAATCTGCAAACTAGTGGCCTCCAAATGTTTTGCCCAAGCAGCCTGGGAATTCCCAAGACTTCAATCTTAGTCCTCTGGAAATTGGGAAGGCTGCTCTAACGAGATTTGTACTCCCCAATAATACAGAGGGGATGATAGTATCGCCTATATCCTGAGGTCGTTGGAAACAATGCGGGAAGACACTTCCAGGTTTTGTCCCGCATTATTCTATTAATAAGATGAAGACGGCAAGTTGTTAATCATTTAGGGCTCCGCACAAAAAAAAAAAAAAAAGAACTTCATGAACTTTTAGGGCCCAGCAAGCACCTGCCTAATTTTGGGATGCTAGAGATCGGACGATCTAGCTTCAGACGGCTAGATGGCGCTCTATGGTTAGGCAAGAAGCGCGCCGGCAAAATCGCAAATACAGTAGCAGCGCCTGTAGCTGAACCGAAAGGAATTGAGACCATAGAGTCGTAGGTTGCTAGAGAGAATATGGAGGAGAGGAGAAGCACCGAGAAACCTCCTCTTCAGGCTTCCTAATGAGAGGATGGTGGAAGCTGGAAGGTGAGTTGAGGACAGGTCGGAGGAGGGGCCGGGAGCAATTAAGTTTGTTTATTTCGCTCCACGGTGTAGCAGCACACAAACAACTATGCTGAAATACGTCGTCTGCTGCATATTCCTTCCCCCTCTCCCAGCCCAATTTTATTCCACTAGAGCTGCACGCTTTAAGCTGCCTGCATTTTCTGTTGATTGGGAGATTTCAGCGTCACATTCGCTTTAGGGTTGATTCCTGGTGCTTTGTATGAGCGTGTTGTTTTGTTTGCAAGTGAGGAGCTTCATAGGCAAAAACGGTGCTTTAAATTTTGCAGAGGCTTTGGGTACCATTGCTTCTGTTAATGCCCACACCCTGTACCTATTTCTGAGACGTTTTGCAGATAGAAAATACACATTATTATTATTATTATTATTATTATTATTATTATTATTATTAACATCCTGCGCATGCCTGAAGATGGCGGGTGGCTCCGGGTAGCTCCGTAGCAGCGGAGCTCGAAAGGACGGCAGAGGGGAGATTCGGAGGTCCCCGGAGGTCCGGAGACCCTTTCTTGGGTGACTCTCTCTCCCGGGACCGGGACCCGGGACTTGGGACGCTGGACTCGAGATCTGGGACGCGAGGAGATGCCGGGACGCGGGG
>NW_015389566.1:88366-91303 GCF_001527695.2 Protobothrops mucrosquamatus
TTATTATTATTATTATTATTATTATTATTATTATTATTATTATTATTATTATTATTATTATTATTATTATTATTATTATTATTTGTATTCCTATCCTCAGTATTTCCAGGTATATGTGATTATAATAATTTGCAGTGCTAACTGATTGTGATTTACAGGAGACAAGAGAATTTCATGGCTGTGAATATTTGAACTTGCATCTCACTAGTCTTCTATGTGTCATAATGAATTCTAATAGTTAATCTAGCATTTTGGCATGTTTGCTTTTTCATTCTAATGTCTGCTCTTGCTTTCATATCTTGCAACCATATTATAGTGAATAATTAAAGTATCCCTTTTATGTGGATCTTATAGACAAAGAGAATGCCAAGAAAAATGCCAAGAAGAGCATTCTGGACAGCAGAGAATCAGAAGGCAAATTCTTTACGTCTGGTAATCAATATCTTTTTCCTTTCCTCCAGAAAACCACGAAACTCTTCTTCTCCAGCAAGTGAGAGAATAGAGAGAAAAAAATAGGAAGAGTTTTGAGCTGAAAAACAAATATTGTATGTGGAACTCAAGGAAACATTATATGATAAAATAAAGATGGAACATTTCCAGATTCAGAAAAAGAGGAAATATTTAGACATCTGTGAGGAGGAACCGCTCATTCCAGACAATAATGCAGACCTCACTCTGTGAAGAAACAGCTTGAACTATCCAAGAAAGGATCACAAATATTTTTTAATCTCCTCAAGAATCCAAAACAATCAGTGGTGGAAAAGCTCCACAGATGTGCATATTGTGGGAAAAACACAGATTGCATACCAGAGCTCATTATGCATGAGAGGATCCACACTGGAGAAAAGCCCTACCAGTGCCCACAATGTGGCAGAAAATTTAGTAAGCATGCCAACCTGGTGCTACACGAAAGGATACACACTGGAGAGAAACCATTTGAGTGTCCAAAGTGCGGGAAAAGTTTCAGTCAGAATTCCTACTTGGTGATACACCAGAGGATTCATACTGGGGAGAAACCGTATGAGTGTCCAGATTGTGGGAAAAATTTCACTCGAAAGTCTGACTTGGTGATACACCAGAGGACTCACACAGGAGAGAAACCGTATGAATGTCTGTATTGTGAGAAAAGTTTCAGTCAGAACTCTTCCCTGGTGATACACCAGAGGACTCACACAGGAGAGAAACCATATGAGTGTCCGGATTGTGGGAAAGGTTTCAGTAAGAATTCTGACTTGATGATACACCAGAGGATTCACACAGGAGAGAAACCATATGAGTGTCCAGATTGTGGGAGAAGTTTCGGTCATAATTCCGTTCTGGTGATACACCGGAGAACTCACACTGGGGAGAAACCATATGCATGTCCAGAGTGTGGGGAAAGTTTCAGTAATAATTCTAATCTTGTGAAACACCAGAGGACTCACACAGGAGAGAAACCATATAAGTGTCTACACTGTGGAGAAAGTTTCAGTCAGAACTCTTGCCTGGTGATACACCAGAGAAAGCACACAGGAGAAAAACCATATGAGTGTCTGGATTGTGGGAAAAGTTTCCATCAGAATTCTAACCTGGTAAAACACCAGAAGACTCACACAGGAGAGAAACCACATGAGTGTTGGAATTGTGAGAAATGTTTCAGTAACAATTCCAATCTGGTGATACACCAGAGGAGTCACACAGGAGAGAAACCATATGAGTGTTTGGATTGTGGGAAATGTTTCAGTAACAATTCTAATCTGGTGATACACCAGAGGACTCACACAGGAGAGAAACCATATGAGTGTCCAGATTGTGGGAAAAGTTTCGGTCAGAATTCCAAGCTGGTGATACACCAGAGGAGTCTCACAGGAGAGAAACCGTATGAGTGTCCAGTTTGTGGGAAAAGATTTAGTCAAAATTCCAACCTGGTGGTACACCAGAGGACTCACACAGGAGAGAAACCACATGAGTGTCCAAACTGTGGGAAAGGTTTCAGTGTTAATTCTGCCCTAGTGATGCACCTGAGGACTCACACAGGAGAAAAACCCTATGAGTGTCCGAGTTGTGGGAAAAGTTTCAGTCATAGTTCTGCTCTAATGATGCACCAGAGGACTCACACAGGAGAGAAACCATATGAGTGTCCAGTTTGTGGGAAAAGATTCAGTCATAATTTTAACTTTGTGAAACACCAGAGGACTCACACAGGAGAGAAACCCTATGAGTGTCAAAATTGTCAGAAAAGTTTCAGTCAGTATTCCAGCCTGGTGATACACCAGAGGATTCACACAGGATGAGTGCCTGAATTGTGGGGAAAGTTTCAGTTGGGATTCCCGCCTGCTGGAATAATAGGGAACTCACACTGGAGAAAAACCCTTTGAATGTCCCTATTGTGGGGAAAGTTTCACAAGTAGCTCTAATAAATCATGTCAGTTTACACACAGATCAGAAGCCATTCAGATGCCTAAACTGTGGTCAGTATTTCACACAATTCTACTCTTATTAAACATACAGGAGAAAAGACCATCAGCTTTCTGATTGCAAGGAAAGCTTGATGGGATCTTGGAAAACTGTCAAGAGTTCACAAGGATATAAGCCATTGTTTGTTTCCAGCTTGCTGGATTATTTTCAGCCAAAGAGCCAAGTTTGTTAGACTTGAGAAATTCAACCAGAAAAATTCCCAGGCATGAGGATTTGCTTGCAAAAATCAGTAAGTGAGTATTAGGATTTCAAGAACAGTTTTCTGAAAGCATAGTAAGAAACTACCAGCGCCTCGGCATAGCCAGCTGATTCCATCGCTGACTATAGGGGGCGAAACTTTGGCCCCCTCGGATCGGGTCCGCAACTTGGGTGTTCTCCTGGATTCGCGGCTGACACTGGATGACCAGTTGGCGGCCGTGACCAGGGGAGCGTTTTATCAGGTTCGCCTGATTCACCAGTTGCGGCCGTTTCTGGACCGGG
>NW_015389566.1:91924-95685 GCF_001527695.2 Protobothrops mucrosquamatus
CCTCAAGACGTGGTTGTTCCAGCTCGCGGGACTGGCCTAAGGGATTTTAAAGGGGTTTTAATTACTTTTAAATTGGACGTATTTAAATATTTCTTTTTAATCGATTTTTAATTAGATGTATAACATGTTAGCATTTTATCTATTGTCAGCCGCCCTGAGTCCGCAAGGAGAAGGGCGGGATATAAATGTAATTAATTAAATAAATAAATAAATAAATATATAACTATGTGGAATAAGAATATTCCTAAGGCATTAAAACTATTCTTATTGTATCCAATTTGATATATTACAGAAAAATAGGAGTCTTGGTGGTGCAGTGGTTAGAATATAGTATTGTACTTTAACTCTGCCCGTAATCTGGAGTTCGATCCTGACAGGCTCAAAGTTGACTCATTCTTCCAGCCTTCCAGGATTGGTAAAATGAGGACCCGGATTGTTGGGGGCAATGTGCTGACAGCGTAAACTGCCCAGAGGATGTGTAAACATTGTGGAGCAGTATATAAGCCTAAATGCTATTGCTATACACGGAAGGAAAAAGTTATAAGTTTGCTCTTATTGCAGCCAAAGCTATAAGTAGGGAGAATGACTAATTAAGCATAACAGAAACTTTAGGGGAGGAAATAACAACATAATCAATTAGAGAGTTGGGAGCAATTATCAAGTCGTCCAGTCCAGGAGTCTCCAAACTTGGCAGCTTGTAAGACTTGTGAACTTCAACTTCCAGAATTCCCCAACGAGCATGGCTGACTGAGGAATTCTGGGAGTTGAAGTCCACAAGTCTTAAAGTTGCTATATTTGGAGATCCTTGATCTAGTTTAACCCCAGAAAGGACACTGCATCAGTATTTTGGTTCAGAACATGAGGTGAGCTTCGCTTGCAAAACATGGTGTGTGAATTTGGAGCTACGGAGCTGCTGAAAAAGAGCAAGATTGCTGGGATGATAGAATGTACTGTGAACATAACATGAAGTGAGTACAAACAAAGCTTGTTTTGGACAGAAGCCATTGAAATGCAAGAAATGGGTAACAAAAGTCTAGAGCAGTGGTTCTCAATCTTTTTAATGCGACCCCAACCGGTCGTAAGTCGAGGACTAAACCGGTCGTAAGTCGAGGACTAAATCGGTCGTAAGTCGAGGACTACCCAACCGGTCGTAAGTCGAGGACTTTCTCTGCCTGGGAGCGCCGCGCATGCGTGGTTCCGCCCCCTGCGCTGGCCGAGGTGTAGCTGGCAAGCGGCAGAGACGGAGCAGGCCGACCACCAGCTGGCCCAGCCCAAGGGAGGTAAGGCACCTGCCGGAAAAGGGGGAAAAATGGTGGACAAAAAAAATGGCGGACAGCCTTGCTTGGCGACCCCCGTGAAATGGTCGATCGACCCCAAATGGGGTCCCGACCCACAAGTTGAGAACCACTGGTCTAGAGGTAGTGCTTTCTAAATGACCCCGCTTTCACCAACCGTTTGAAGTTAAGACTGATGAATGAGGAGACTTATGGCCATTGCTCATACTTGTGGCTGTCAGAGCATCCGCTTGTCCCATAGCAATTTGTAGCTTTCACAGCCGGCTTCCAACAAGCAAAATCAGTGGAAAAGCAAGCGGGGAGTTGCAAGTCACACTCGTGAGCTATCACACTTAACATCTAGGGGTGATTCGCTTAACAACCATACTTTCAACTGACATCCCAAGTTGGTGAGGTCCAATGAAATTCCACTTTATAACTGCATTGCTTACTGATGGAATTGTCGGTCCCTGTTGTGACTGGTAACTGAGGACTTTCTGTATTATACTTGCAATATAGTTGTGATGGGATGTTTGTGCCAAGAAAGCAGCACAACAGTGAAGAGAAATGGCCAAACCCTGTTTGAGATTGGTTGGGTGCCTGTTTTCCAAGAAAGAGGGATCCCAAACAATAGCAAGGCAGAGATTCTTTTACATTTCAGGATTAAGAGGTGGGAAATCCAAGGTAGGGGAAGTTTTGGGGGAATTGGCACCAGACTAGAAACTGGGGGACTGTGAGTTCTAGTCCCACTTTAGGCATGAAAACTGACTTTGGGCCAATCAGCAGGAGGCTGTGAGTTCTAGTCTCTACTGAGGCACGATAACGGTTTGGGCAACCTCGGGCCAGTGACTTTCTTAGCCCAACTCACAGGATTGTTAATAGGGAAAATACAAGGAAAGAGTATTAGATATGTTTGCCTCCTTGAGTCATTTATAAACATAATAAAGGCAGGATAAAATTGTATAAATAACTGAGATAGGTGTAAAACAGGGGAAGATCGGTCTTTTTTTTTTTTAAATGTAAAACCAAAGTCACACTTTTGTGACAAGTGGAATATTGAGACAGTCCTTTCCTTGTTGATGAGGGGCTTCCTGCCTTAGATGAACTATTGGTGGGCAGATCAGATCTTGTGCTGGTCCAGTATATAGCCAGCTTAGGAATTAAGGATTGTGTGTAGAGCAAGTAGCATTTTAAGGGTTAAAGTGCTGCCCCCTTAAAGGTAGCCTTCTGGGAAATGTAGTTTTAGTTGTTACATGGTTATATCTGTGTTCTAATTGGCCACTGGGAGGGACTTGTGTTTTGTTACGGGACATCCTGTGTATGTGCCCAGTTTATTATCTCTCTCCATGCATCCTAGCCACGAGGCTGGGAGCTCCGTAGAATGGGGAAATCCATTATCCTTTTACCTATGAGATGGGTCCAGATTACAATCTACATTCTGGAAGAACTTGTACAATAACTGTGAGTTCATGTCTTGACGATGCCTGGAATAAAGTAATTTTGTATGACTTATCCATGGAGTTTATTCTGCCTGTTTCAAGTGAAATCCAGCAACCTTCTTTGCATGAGACAGAAAAGAGCGATCTTTTCATACATAAATGGGGGAAGCAGGAACAGCAGAGAGAAATGATGGAAAGAGTTTGCAACATGGGAGGAAGAAAGGAAAAAGACGGGGAGGTGGAGAATTTGGAGAAGAGTATGCAGCTTTATTACAGGTCGTCCTTGACTTACGACCACAAATGAGCCCAAGGTTTCTGTTGCTCAACAAAACAGTTGTTAAGTTGAGCTTTGTCCCATTTCACGACCTTTCCTGCCACAGTTGTTAAGAGAATCACTGTAATTGTTAAATTAGTCACATGGTTGTTCAGTGAATATGGCTTCGCCATTGACTTTGCTGGTCAGAGTGTTGCAAAAGGTAATCAAATGACCACAGGACACTGCAAATACATACCAGTTGCCAATATCCGAATTTTGATCATGTGACCTTGGAGAGGCTGCAACAGCTGCAAATGTGAAAAAAGATCCTAAGTCACTTTTCAGTGCTGTATAATTTTCAAATGGTCACTAAAGAAATGGCTGTAAGTAGCAGACTACCTATATTTATTCATCACATACTGATTGCAGGTTATTAATACAATTATTGTAGTAAACTGTCCTATTAATACAGGGGACGTAATGAATTTTGCAATAATCGTTCCAAAGTACAGGTAGTCCTCGACTTACAGCCATTTGTTTAGTGACCGTTCAAAGTTACGACGTCACTGAAAAGAGTGACTTAGGACCCTTTTTCAGCGGCTTTTGATACTGTGGACCATGGTATCATGCTGCGACGTCTCGGTGAGTTAGGAGTGGGAGGCACTGTTATGCAGTGGTTCTCCTCCTTCCTCACCGACCGTACGCAGTCTGTATTGGCAGGGGGACAGAGGTCGACTCCCAGGCCCCTAACTTGTGGGGTGCCTCAGGGGTCGGTCCTCTCGCCCCTACTGT
>NW_015389566.1:97010-98457 GCF_001527695.2 Protobothrops mucrosquamatus
AATAGGGATAATTTTTAATGATTTTAATAATGTCACAGCTACAAATATTTGGTTTTAATTGGCTTTTATAGGGGAAATGTTGTGTGTGTTGTTTGTATTGTGTTATTTTAATATGCTGTGAGCCGCCCTGAGTCCCGTGGGGAGAAGGGCGGCATATAAATTATGAAAAATAAATAAATAAATAAATAAATAAATAAATTAACGACCGTTGCAGCATCAGCATTCGAATGCTTGGCAACTGGTTCATATTTATGATGGTTGCAGTGTCTTGGGGTTATGGGATCCCCTTTTATGAGCCCCCTGACAGTCAAAATCAGTGAGGAGGCCAGATTCAGTTAACAAATGTGGCAAGGAAGGTTGTAAAATGGGGCAAAACTCACTTAACAACTGTCTCGCTTAACAACAGAAATGTGGGGCTCAACTGTGGCTGTAAGTCGAGGACTACGTAATAAGAACTGTTGCCTCGCCCCTACCTGGATACTAATATTTTGCAGCAATGTTTCTAAAAATACATTATTTCATGAGAACCATTACGGTAATTTTCTTTTTTAAAAAATATTTTATTAGATTTTATAAGGGTGGGGAAGGGATAAGATCAGTAAGGGTGTTGGATGGGGTTGGGGAGTGAAGTTGGGATAAGGCAGCGGTTCTCAACCTATGGGTCGCGACCCCATTTGGGGTCGATCGACCATTTCACGGGGGTCGCCAAGCAAGGCTGTCCACCATTTTTTTCCCCTTTTCTGGCGGTTGCCTTACCTCCCTTGAGCTGGGCCAGCTGGTGGTCGGCCTGCTCCGTCTCTGCTACTTGCCAGCTACGCCTCGGCCGGCGCAGGGGGCGGAACCACACATGTGCGGCGCTCCCGCGCAGGGAAAGTCCTCGACTTACGATCAGTTGGGTAGTCCTCGACTTACGACCGGTTTAGTCCTCAATGTACTACTGGTTTAGTCCTCGACTTACAACCAGTTTAGTCCTCGACTTACGACCGGTTGGGGTCGCGGCATTAAAAAGATTGAGAACCACTGGGATAAGGGTAGGGAAAGATACAATAGTGGGGTTACTATTATAAAGATACAATAGTGGGGTTACTAGTAATTCATCGCTTTAGCAAGCAGACTGTCATCCGGGTACAAATGTTAAATAACAGTAATTAAAATAATACTAAAACGTTATAATCACAAAAAATAATCATAATCATAAGAAATAAAAGTTAGTCAATAAGTGTCGTTATCCTACTAAATAAATAGTGTGATCCTCTGGTGACCGGCGGTTTTCTGGCGGCCGGTGGTTTCCCCTGGCCGCGAAGACATCTCCGACGGCCATGACGGCCTTTCTGCGGCCCTCCCGGGCCTGGGGGCCTTCGGGTAGCCACGGTGGCCTTTAAGAATCTGGACCAGTGGCCCCGATGGCCCTCCCAATGGGCCCCTGGGCAAACCACCCTAGCCTCGG
>NW_015389566.1:101573-114225 GCF_001527695.2 Protobothrops mucrosquamatus
TTTTCAACAAGCGGGCCTGACCTAGGGTGAGTTTTAAATAGGGACAATTTTTAACGATTTTAAAGAGCCACAGCTACCAATATTTGGGTTTTAATTGGTTTTTAGTAGGGGAAATTTTTTGTATGATGTTTTAATATGCTGTGAGCCGCCCTGAGTCCCATGGGGAGAAGGGCGGCATATAAATCCTATAAAATAAAAAATAAAATAAAAATTAAGCTTAGTCAATAAATATCATTCATCTTGTTAGCTTTACAATATTAAATAACCTTAGTTAATATGATACTAAACAAATATAGTCACCAAGAATGACAATAATCATAAAAAAGGGAAAAAAAGAAAAGTTAGTAAGTATCATTCATCTTAAGTAGCAATTATTAATATAATACTAAGTAATCATAATCGCTAACAATAACAGTAATCATGAAAGTAAAGTCTAGTCAATAAATATCCTTCATCCTATTAAGTTTCACAATCCATTTTCATTCTATCAAGCTGCTAACCACTGATAAAGAGAGCCATTAATTTTTGACATGGTAGTCTCTAATTGCCCCTCAGCCTGGACTGTTTGCTCTAGTTAATTCATGAACTTAGTGACTTGGGACAGTGAGATGGGTGGCATACAAATTTAATAAATAAATGTGAATATTCGTAGGATGCAGACTGACAGACACGCATTACGTATCATTCTGTGGTTCTTCGAATGTTCAAAAATGAATAATTAATAGGTTTTAGTGCCTTCCTTTCACGTAAAATATAAATAAGATACAGAAGTGGATGCTTTTTAATGATTGTGTTTTAAATATTTCTAGAAAGTTTTTTTTCCCCCACAGAAAATCCTAAGTAATGTTTGTTGTCTGTTCTACAGTATAATTTTAAAGTATTCTGCAAAGTTTTCTCATCTGCAGGTCAAATATTTCATTTCATTTCTTTTGCATTTGCTCGTCTTCCAGACTTTTTGAACTTTGTGTAGCTTATTTTCTAGAACAATTTGAGTCATACATCGTACTTCTTTGTTTTATTCCTTGCTAACACTTTTGTCAAATGAGAGAGCAAGGTAGATCCTACTTGCTCAATACCGGCCTGCAGTTCGTAATTGAATCTTCTTAGTGTAAGTCAAACCACTGTGCTTATCAAATCACACCATCCTGGTTCTCAGTTTTGTATAATGTACCTCCTTCAAGTCATGGAAGAAGAAGATCTCTATCCGGCTTTCCAAAGTGGGAATGGATTTTCCTGTGACATATGAAAAAAGATAAAAGAATTCCGGGTCTGTTGACAGGTCTGGGACCTCTAATAACTGCATGCCCTGCGTTTTGGGAATACAGACTGGTAAGTGCACGATAGCTGGGTTGGTTGGTGTCAGGGAATTGCACAGCCAGTGCCCAAATTAAGTCAGAGACGCTGACACAAACTTGTATAAATAAATATATTTAATATATTAAAACCAATAAATAATGCTGATCACCAAGAGAGTAAGTAAAAATATTTAATAGACTAAACCTAGCTTTCGTCGGGCACTCCCGACATCGTCAGGGTTCAAAGAAGGCGGTTCCTTCTTCGCGAAAACAGAGAAAGGATGCGAAAGGACTGCACACGGGGGGAAGAAACGTACTTGGAGTGCAAGAACATAGACAGCTGGGCCCTGTTACACGTTCACGTAGCCGGATACAGGCAATTAGAGGCTGTATGTAAGTTCCCTCCCAGGAACCGCCTTCTTTGAACCCTGACGATGTCGGGAGTGCCCAACGAAAGCTAGGTTTAGTCTATTAAATATTTTTACTTACTCTCTTGGTGATCAGCATTATTTATTGGTTTTAATATGGATATACCCAAGAGTCGGATTTTTACTCTAATTACTAGTCATATATTTAATATCTATATTTACAGCAAGCAAGATAGGCACATCACTACATCATGAGGTAAATCATCAGAAAAAGGCAAGAAAAAGGGAAACTTCCCCCTTTACACTCCGCAGCCAATCATAATGTAGATTACCTCATGCAGGAGCCCGCACTCTCCAACCAATCAACTACAATGGTGTGTTCTGGCCCTAGGCACTTTACTGTTCCAGCTTTTAAATTAAAAAATCTTAACAGTTGGGCTCCAAACAGGCTTGAATTGTTGGAATAAAATGTCGGATGGAGTGTTTCTGTTTGGAAATCTATCTAGCCCATTTTGCTTCTGGTTATTCCATTTCAAATTCTCCCCTCAGGACGGTGCTATAGGGCAGTGGTGGCGAACCTATGGCACACATGCCAGAGGTGGCACTCAGAGCCCTCTCTGTGGGCACGCATGCCATGCCCCAGAGGTGGCAACTGTCTCTCTTCAACCAACCGCCCACTAACTCGCTGAGGTCCCACATGGCTGGATGCATCCCAGCACCCATGTGCTTGCTGACCTCTGTGTGCAGGGGCCGATGGTGTCAGGCAGCAGCCGCCCCGGCCCCTGCCTCACCTTGCCCTGTGATAATGGCACCCCTGTCCTGCCTCACCTCACCCCGCAGGACAAGCCTTCTGCCCACCGCCTCACCTGCCAGAGACCCCCTGGATCTCCCCCAACCCTGTCCGGCCCCCACAGGCGTCCCTCCCCACAAGCAACATCGAAGTGATCATGCCCACCTTGGCCACACCCACCCAATCTGCCATGACCACCACAGCCACGCTCACCCAGTGGACCACGCCCACCTGGCACCCGGTGATAAATAAGTGGGTTTTGGGTTGCAGTTGGGCACTCGGTCTCTAAAAGGTTCGCCATCACTGCTATAGGGCATTGCATGCCAAAACAACTAGACACAAAGATAAGTTTCTTCCCCCATGCCATCACTCTGCTAAACACAGCACTGTCTTCTGCCGAAAGATGAGTAGGCTGTCTTGCTATTATCCTTCTCATCTTCTCATCTTCCTCACCTCTCATCTTTCCTACTACCTTCTCCTATTGGTATATTACGTGATCAATTATTGTATCTTATGATTTATGATTGTATCTTATGGTTTATGATCTTTGCAAGTACACTGAAAGCTTAGGCCCAGGGGACAAATTCCTTATGTGTCCAATCACATTTGGCCAATAAAGAATTCTATTCTTTCCAATTTTTGAGTTTTTCTCAAATTCCATGACTTGTGTTCAACAGGCATGTCAAGCTGCTAGCCCACGGGCCAGATGCATCACGCCAAAACCGTGCCCACCCCATTGCCGACAATGGGGAGTAAGTCGCGATACGTCGCACGATGTCACGTGACATCGCGAGTTTGACATGCCTGGTCTACAAGCATTGAATTGCTCTGAGACTCTCCGCCTTCATTTTTATACCTTTCATTTGCCATAAAGATTTGTCAAATGGTTTGCTGAAATCCAACTATACTAACTGCACCGCATTTTGCTGATCTAGTAATTTAGTTGCTTAAACTGAAAACAGGCAATAGGATTTTTTTGTTGTGATTTGTTTCTAACAAACCCATATTGGCTTCTTCTAGTAATCACATGCCTTGTTTATAGGTGCTCTCAAATTCTCTGCTTGATTATATAGCTTATATTTTTATATTATATTTATATTTTTCCCAGGATTTTCCAGGTATTACTGTCAAACTGATTGGTCTATAATTTCCTGGATCCATTTTCCCCCTTAATTGTTGTTTGGAATCACATCAGCTCTTTTCCAGTCCTCTGGTATTTCCTATGTTACATAAGCTTTCAAAGATTACATCCAGTGGCTCCAAAATTACATCATCTACAATTCTAGGCAATACTATAATACAGATTTAGACACTACAATAAAATGAGTCAGATAGGAAGATAGTATCTTCTACCTAGATCTGGTTTGGAAGCAATGTGGGTGGACACTTTAAGATTTTGTCCCATATTCCATTATTCTATTAATAGGATGAAGTTGGCAGTTGTTCAGTGCTACATACACAAACAAGAACTTCATGAACAGCGCAGCGCCTGGCTCAATTTGTGAAGCTAAGTAGTGTCAAGCTGCACTATTACAGCTTAACTCATTTGCAGAGGCAGGCTTTGAGGATTTATCCTGCACACACCCCAATAGAGGAAAAACTGGCTGAACAATCTTCACCGGCCCCTTTCTCGTTGCCTGCCCGGCCTTTCCCCCAAAGGCACTTTCCTTTGGTTTAGTGCAGGGGTAGGGAACCTTGGCTCTTTTATGACTTGTGGACTTCAATACCCAGAATTCCTGAACCATCCATGCTGGCTCAGGAATTCTGGGAGTTGAAGTCCACAAGTCAAAAAAGAGCCAAGGTTCCTTACTCCTGGTTTAGTGGCTGCTTATTGCAAACGAAGCTTCGGGCTCAGCTATAGAGGCCATGAGTGCACCCTTGGGGGACCTGGGAAAAAAAGCTGCGGGATAGATTGTCATGGACGGAAGCTATCGGTGGGAATCGAACACGACTTGACGGCACGTAAGGAAGCTCGGAATCAATGAGAACATCTTGCAAAAGCCTTACGGTAGAAATAGATCGAGCGTGCCTTACGTCGCTAGATGGCGCTCTACAAGGAAGCAACCTAGAAAGCAGTGAATACAGTAGAGAAGCGGCATCGCTAGTCTGACATTGTACCAGAGGGGTAGAGGCTGAGATGGATCGAGATGAAACGATAGAGTATTGGATTGATAGAGAGGATGTAGAGGAGAGCAGAACAGAGGAATTTCCTCTTCCGGCTCACTTATGGGAGGATGATGGCGCCGCGGTTGCTTCTTTCGCTGATTCAGGGGACGAAGCGACTCCTGGAAGGTGAGTGGAGGGCAGGTCGGAGGAGAAGCCGGGAGCAAGCGGGGCTGTTTGGTTTCCTCCACGGTGTGGGAGCAGCGAAGCGACAAGGCTGAAAGATGTCGGCTGCTGCAGCATATTCTTTCTCTTTCCAAATTTTATTCCTCTGGGGCTGCACGATTTAAAACTGCTGCCTGTAATTTTATGCTGCGAGATGGGAAATTTAAAATGTCTTTACTTCTGTTTCATATTTCCTACCCGCCTGTCTCCATCAGTCTTTACGTAACACTTCATTCCTTGAGATATTATCAACGTGCTTGTTTTCCTGGCAAGTGTGGAGTTTCATGGGCAAAAAGGATGCTTTAAATGTGCAGAGGCTTTGGGCATCATTTCATCTGTTAATGACCTCACCTTTTTAAAATTAGATCAAAAAATCTGAGTGAATCCACTTCTGTTACTTATTGCATGCGGAAATACACATAGATTTTCTTCATACATAAATTCGTAGATGTGTATTTCTGTGTGCATCTGTATAATCTAATCTTCAGCATTTTCAGGAACATTTTATAATAACAATTTGCAATGCTAATAATTTGTGACTTACCTAAGCCAAAAGGAGAATTTCATGGTTGGATATATGAATGGATATTTGAACTTGGATCTTGCTAGTTCTCTATATGCCAAATAAATTGTAATTAATGTTAGAGGTTAAACTAGCATTTTGATATGTTTGCTTATTCGTGGTAATACACGCAGGTTTTTTTTTTTCTGTTTTCACAGGTTGTCCAGCCATTTTTTAAATCACAATGAAACTAATCCATTAATATGAAACTATAGACACAGGATGCCAAGAAGAGCATGCTGGATTCCAAAGGGACTTGATTCAAAGCAACACCAGTTAGAGATTAGAAATATTTTTGATCTCCTCAAGAATGTAAGATTATCAGCGATGGAAAAACCCCACAGTCTGTTTATTGTAAGAAAAATACAGATTGCAGATCATAGCTGATTATGCACGAGAGAATCCAAACCACAAAAAATGCACACAAATGCTCAGAATGTGGCAAACACTTTATTCAGAACAGCTTCCTCATGGAAGGACCCACACTGGAGAGAAACTCTACCAGTGCTCCCAGTGTGGCAAAAGGTTTAGCACACACACCAATCTGGTGAGACACAAGAGGACTCACACTGGGGAGAAACCCTTTGATTGTCCTGATTGTGGAAAAAGTTTCAGCCAGAATTCTGACCTGGTGATCCACCAGAGGACTCACACGGGAGAAAAACCATATAAGTGTCCAGAGTGTGGGAAAAGTTTCACTAAGAATTTCAATCTGGTGATACACCAGAGGACTCACACAGGAGATAAACCATATGAGTGTCTGTATTGTGGGAAAAGATTCAGTCAGAATGCCAACCTGGTAATACACCAAAGGACTCACACAGGAGAAAAACCATATGAGTGTCTGTATTGTGGAAAAAGTTTCAGTCAGAATGTCAACCTTGTAATGCACCACAGGACTCACACAGGGGAGAGGCCATTTGAGTGTCCGGATTGTGGCAAAAGTTTTCAGCAGAATTCCAAGCTGGTGATACACCAGAGGACTCACACAGGTGAGAAACCGTATGAATGTCTGGAATGTGGGAAAAGTTTCAAGGAAAATTCCAGCCTACTGTTACATCAGAGGACTCACACAGGAGAAAAACCATATGAGTGTCCAGATTGTGGAAAAGCTTTTAGTAGGAATTCCAACCTGCTGATACACCAGAAGACTCATACCGGAGATAAACCATATGAGTGTCCAGATTGTGGGAAAGGTTTCAATTGGAATTCAGACCTAGTGATACACCAGAGGATTCACACAGGAGAAAAACCATATGAGTGCCTGGATTGTGGAAAAAGTTTCAGTCGGAATTCTCACCTGGTAGAACACCAGAGAACTCACACAGGAGAAAAACCATATGAGTGTCCTGATTGTGGGAAAAGTTTCTTTCGCAATTCTAACCTGGTGGTACATCAGAGAACTCACACAGGAGAGAAACCATTTCAGTGTCTAGAGTGTGGTAAGAGTTTCCATTGGAATTCCGCTCTGGTGATACACCAGAGAACTCACACAGGAGAAAAACCATATGAGTGTCTGGAGTGTGGGAAAAGTTTCATTCGGAATTCCGACTTGGTGATACACTGGAGGACTCACACAGGAGAGAAACCGTATGAGTGTCCAGATTGTGGGAAAGATTTCAGTACTCAGTCTAGCCTTATAAACCATGTAAGGTTACACATAGGGGAGAAACCATTCAAGTGCCCAGATTGCGGACAATGCTTCACACAAAATTCCTCCTTTATCACACATAAGAAATTCCACATGAGACAAAATTTGACGTGTATAGAGGAATCTTGAATTTCTTATCTCATTGCAAGCTCAACTGAGAAAGTAACTATTTTAATTTCTTGCCTGATTGTTTTTAATCAAACATGTCTTAATATTAAACATGATGGAGGAGATCTGAATTGAGAAATCCAAGCTCTTTCTGAGCTTCCTTGCCTCTTGTGAAAGTGGAGATGCATGCGCATGTGCACACTTCCCTGCCACTTGCACGGCCCTGTCGTTGGGGACCCCTGTCCTAGGGTCAGGATTTCGCCCCCCATTGTAGTAAGTCAATGATTATCTGTATTATATGCACCAAAGTGGAAAGTCTCAACTTTAACCATAATGGAGGAATGGTTGGTGAAGATGACGGAATTTTCTGAGAAACTATATTAACTTCCTCAACCAGAAAAAAGATATTCTCTATATTCATTACTGATTAGAAGTTTGTTAGAGATTTGCGTGAAACAGAAAAAAAATGAAGTTATAATTTACAGTTGTGATTATAAAAAATAAACCAGGTAGAAAAAAGAGTTTTTAACCATAGAGTAAGAACTAATTTTGTATTTCTAATTATGATTACTGTAAAGGAGATTGGAAGTAACTTCTCTCTTATCTTTTTCTTTTTGCATTTTTGATTTCTTTTTTCTTCTATTTAGTGTGTTTTTGCTTTTAATCTTCTCTTTAAAATTAATAAAAAATTATATTTAAAAAATCCAGTGTAACAGTCAAGGACACTGGATGGAAAGCCACACGTTCCAGTGCTAGGTTAAACAGGAAGGTGGCTGTCAGGTGCCATGAAATCCTAATTTAAGATGTCAAATGAGAGGCTGAAAGTATCTCTGTGCAGGTCAGAGTTCAAAATGAGAATATGGCCTCCTTGGCTCAGGATACCACCCAGGAAGTGCTTTGTATGCTGTCTCGAGTTCCTGAACAAAAAGGGAATCAATAAAATTTATTCATTTTAATTTATTAAATGTATATGCCTTCTCTCTGATTATTACAAGGTCATAAATAGCAGTATAAAATTATACGGTTAAAAAGAGCAAAACATTGGGCACCTATGTTGGAGTTATTTGATTCCAGATTTCTCCATGCAACAGAGCTCAGAGCCAATAGCTAAAATGGCCAATATTTCCACCCATTAAAATGGCAGTTTAGGGTGTCCCTCTGAAAAATTCAGCCTGGTGATTAATCGGCCATGTGCTTTGGTAGGATATTCTAATTTTGCCTTTTGATTTCGCTTCATTATTATTTCCACACAACATTTTTTCCTGGACGTTCTAAGTTGCCATGCAAATTCATTCCCGCCGCCTTAGTTCTTTCCCTCAATATTTATCAGTTTCCTATTTCTGGTTATTGCTTGCTCTAGTGCAGACATGTCGAACACAAGGCCCGGGGGCTGGATGCGGCCCGTGAAGTGGTTTCATGTGGCCCGCGAAGCCATCTTGGAAACAGTGAGGGAATGGCCCCCGCTGCCTTGGCCCTGGCCCAGGCCGGCCGGGAGCCAATGTACAATTTTGTGGTGGCCATCTATGCTGAAACGCATTCAGTCTTAGCTTCACAAGGCCGTCTGGAAACAGCGAGGAACCAGCCCCTGCCATGTCGGCCCTGCCCCCTGGGTGCATGCTGGGGTGGTGTCACCCTTTGTGAGGAATGAAGAAATGCACCATCGCCTGGAAGTGGCCAGCAAATGGCCCTCACCTACTTCACATATCCGGCTTGATGGGCTCTGGGGGGAGGGGTTTCGGCAGGCAGTGGGGTGCTCTCCTCACAGCGCCGAGAGGCTGAGCCGGACAGCGCAAATCCAAAAAGAAGCACGCCACCTAGCCCCCAGCTTGCCCAGTTTCAGCAGGCAGCGGAGCGCTCTGCTCACAGTGCCAAGAGCTGAGCCAGGTGGCACGAAACTGATGAGAAGTGCAGTGCTGCCTAGCCACCAGTCTGCCCAGTTTCAGCAGGCAGCAAGGTGCAAAGCTGGCGAGCTTCGCACCATCCGGCTCAACCTCTCGGCGCTGTGAGGAGAGCGCCCTGCTGCCTGCTGAAACCGGGCAGGCTGGGGGTTGGGCGGCATCACGTTTTCTGGATTCGCGCTGCCTGGTTCAGCTTCTCGGTGCTGTGAGGAGAGCGCCCCGCTGCCTACCAAGACCACATGGCATTGCGCATGGCCTGAGAGGAACGGTGAGGCTCCTCCATTGGACCATGCCTTGGCACTTGCCCTGGTTCCACCGCCTTCTGCCAGAGACCCTCAGATCTGTCCCATTCCTGCCCAGGCCCCCACAGGTACCCTTGATGCGAACGATGTAGAGCTGGCTATGCCCACCCAGTAGGCCACACCCACTCTGGCCGCACCCACCCTGGCCACACACCCCCGAGGGCAACCGCAATGCTGATGCGGCCTTCAATGAAACTGAGTTTGACACCCCTGCTCTAGTGTCACATGCTTTTGGGTATGGATGATGTCGTTTCATTACAAGACTGCACTCATGACTTTTCTGTTAGAAGATACAGATACATAAGCCTAGCTCAGGGGTAGGCAACCTTGGCTCTTTTATGACTAGTGGACTTCAACTCCCAGAATTCCTGAGCCAGCATAGCTGGCTCAGGAATTCTAGGAGTTGAAGTCCACGAGTCATAAAAGAGCCAAGGTTGCCTACCCCTGGCCTAGCTCAAACACCATCAGTACCTTGCTCTTATCCTGTTCTTGAGTTTTGAGTTTCTCTCCATATTTGTACTGTTAAGCTACATCAATTCTATTCAGAATACACTCTGCATTCTATGTGTTTCCTTTTGTGATTAAATGAAAAGCTTTTTTTCCTGTAAGTCTCAAGAGGACAGAGTAAAATTAAAATGGGAAAGTAAAAGCTGCTGATACAAATAGGGTTCACAGTAGGGGTAAAGAAACACAATAGAGTTTTAACACATTATTGTTAACTGATAAGGTATTTCTTATCGGACCCTGATTCCCCTTCCATTTCCCCCCCCCCCCCGTTTAAATCCTACTTTTTAAAAAAAATTATTTGTATCCCTCCTTTATTATTTCTACTTCAATTTAGCCACTCTAAAGATCCTCAAAAACTTACATTTTTAAATTATTTATTTAAAAATGAAATTTTTATAGCCCCCCTCCCTTCGAAAGCAATGGTGGGTGATGTATAACAATCAGATAACAACCACAATGACATATATAAAATGTAAAAATCTATACTAAGAATTAATATAAAAACAAAGCCCCAGGCCAGTGATGGCGAATCTTTTAGAGACCGAGTGCCCAAACTGCAACCCAAAACCCAGTTATGCATCGTCGGGTGCCTGGTGGGCGTGGCCCATTGGGTGGGCGTGGCTGCAGTGGTAACGGCAGACTGGGTGGGACTAAAAAGTTCAATCAATCAATTCCAACTTTACAAGATCTTTTTTTTTTTCCTGAGAGATGCTCAGATGGCCCCACTGCCCTAGGCAATAAAATGGATGCAAATGGGCCACCTCAGCAATGGAGCCATCTGAGCATCTCTCAGATTGCCTTAGAGCAGTGGTTCTCAACCTTTTTAATGCCGCGACCCCAACCGGTCGTAAGTCGAGGACTAAACCGGTCGTAAGTTGAGGACTAAACCGGTCATAAGTCGAGGACTACCCAACCGGTCGTAAGTCAAGGACTTTCTCTGCCCGAGAGCGCTGCACATGCGTGGTTCCGCCCCCTGCGCCAGCCGAGGTGTAGCTGGCAAGCGGCAGAGACGGAGCAGGCCGACCACCAGCTGGCCCAGCCCAAGGGAGGTAAGGCACCCGCCGGAAAAGGGGGAAAAAATGGCGGACAAAAAAATGGCGGACAGCCTTGCTTGGCGACCCCCGTGAAATGGTTGATCGACCCCAAATGGGGTCCCGACCCACAGGTTGAGAACCACTGCCTTAGAGCCCCAGGCCTGAGGATGTAGCCAGGCCTTGACAGCCTACCAGAAGGTCAAAAGTGGTGGAACTAGTCTCATTTCAGGGGAAAGGATATTCCATATGGTGGAGGCCACAGCAGGGAAGGCACATCTCCTGGGACCCACCACATTCAGATTCTCAGCTGATGGTGCCTGCAGCATGTCTTCTTTGCCAGGTCTAATTGGGCAGGCTGAAATAAGCAGGGAAAGGTGATCCTTCATCTCAGTCCCATGCCAGGAACGGCTTTCAAAGCCAAAATCGGCACCTTGAATTGGGCCACTGACTGGCTCTCAAATGAATCAGTAATAACAGTTTTAGGATGTAGAGAGTTTTTGATCTCCAGTAACAGCCAACCCCTGCCAAAGTGCAATAATATTTAAATCAGCTTCCAATCTGGAAACTAGTGCCCTCCAACCGTTTTGCCCAAGCAGCGTGGGAATTCCCAAGGCTGAAAACGTAGTGCTCTGGAAATTTGGAAGGATGCTCTAGTGAGATTTGTATTCCCCAACTACACAGAGAGGATTATAGTATCTCCTATCTAGATGTCGTTGGAAACAACGTGAGTAGACCGCTTCTCATCCAAGAAGCGAAACGTCTTCAAAGAAAAACAAGAAACTCTAGTTGCCTCCTGAAAAAACACCTTTGGGACAACCATACCTGGGTGACTGAGATTCTCCATTAACCCGGGTAGACACTTCCAAGGTTTTGTACCACATTGTTCTATTAATAAGATGAAAATGGCAAGCTATTAATCTTTTAAGGGCTGCACGCAAAAACAAGAACTTCATGAACTTTTAGGACCCAGCAACCACCTTGGGATGCTAGAGATCGGACGATCTAGCTTCAGGTCGCTAGATGGCGCTCTATGGTTAGGCAACAAGCGCGCCTGGAAAGTCGCAAATAGCGTACAATAGCAACGCCTGTAGCTGAACTGAAAGGAATTGAGACCATAGAGTCGTGAATTTCTAGAGAGTATGTGAAGGAGAGAAGGACAGAGAAATTTCCTCTTCCGGCTTCCTAATTAGAGGATAGCGGTGGCTCTCGCGCTCTTCCCAGGTTCGAAGTTGCAGCTGGAAGGTGAATTGAGGACAGGTCGGGGGAGGGACCGGGACCAAGTAGGGCTGTGTGGTTTCCTCCACGTTTCATCCAGCAGCAGATGAACATTGCAATAGATTTTGGGGAGAACCCCCTGCAGATGGTTTGGCAAGAGTTGGTACCTTCCAACGACTCTCTGGCTCTCTGCCTGACTATTTTTATTTATTTTGACTGATGAAGCTTCCTGGATGGGAAGCACAACTTCTCAGATTAACAAACTTTGGTCCAGTTGCCATGATTTAACCTTTTAAAGATATTTTTTGGCCTGGATGATTGAGTTTTCATTGACATATGCTGAAATATGCCGTCTGCTACATATTCCTCCCCTCCTTATCCCTGTTTTATTCCACTGGTGCTGCATGCTTTAAGCTGCCTGCAATTTTATGTTGAGTGGGAGGTTTAAAAAGTCTACTTCACTTTTGACTCCTTGTGCTTTTTATCAGTGTGTTGTTTTCTTGGCAAGTGAGGCAATTCATAGGCAAAATAGCAATAGCACTTAGAGATTTTATATACTGCTTCATAATGCTTTACAGCCCTCTCTGAGTGGTT
>NW_015389567.1:0-4764 GCF_001527695.2 Protobothrops mucrosquamatus
CACCTTTTGCTAGCATACCAAGGAGTAGGTTGTGGTCTACTTTGTCAAATGCCTTACTGAAATCTAAGTATACTATGTCCATTAGTCTATAGTTTAGTCACTTTATTGAAGAGTGAGATAAGATTGGTTTGGCATGATCTACTTTTAAAAACCCATTCTGGCTACTAGATATGACTTTGTTTGCTTCTAGTTGTTCACATATCTGTTTTTTGATTATTTTTTCTAGAATCTTCCCAGATATTGATATTAAGCTGATTGGTTTGTAGTTTCCTGGGTCCATTTTTCTTTCTTTCTTGAAGATGGGAACCACATCAGCCCTTTTCCAATCCTCAGGTACTTCCCCATTGCTCCAGGATTTATGAAAGATGTGGTGCAACGATTCTGAGATAACATTGCCAGCTCTTTCAGAATTCTGGGATGTAATCTGTCAGTCCTGGTGACTTATATTCATCTAGGTTGGATAGGTGTTCTCTTATCATTTTCTTGCTTATGTTAATTTTTGCAGTGTTTTTTTTGGGGGGGGGTATGTTGGGCTATAGTTTCTTTTTGTGTGAAGACTGACACAAAGTATGAGCTAACCAGCTCTGCTTTGTCCCTGTTGCCTGTAATTTCCTTGCCATATTCTCTCTTTAGTGGGCCTATGGTTTTCTTGACTTTTTTTCTTGTTGTTAATATGTTGGGAGAAACTTTGTTTATTGTCCTTGATTTCTGTTGCAAGTCTTTGTTTGTTCTGAGCCTTTGCTTTCCTGATTTCATCTTTGCATGTTCTGGCTGTCTGCTGATAATCGGCCTTAGTTATGTGCTCTTCTTTCCATTTTTTGTATTGGTCCTTTTTGTCTTTCAGTTTGTTAGAAAGATCTTTGTGCAGCCATGCTGGTTTCTTCTTGGATTTCTTTTTTTTCTTTCTCAATGGTAATGTGCTGGTATGGGCTTTTATGATTGCATTTTTCATGATTTCCCATGCTCCTTGGGTTGTTTTCCCCTTTAGGGTTTTCATCCATGGGATCTTTCCTAGGTTATCTCTGAGTTTGTTAAAGTCAGTTCTTTTGAAATTTAAGACATTGGTTAATATAATGTTTGCATTATATTAAATTCCAGTATGACGTGGTCACTTTCATCCAAGGTTCTGGCAATTTCAATTCCCTCTATAACTTCTTGTCTATTTGTAAGGATTAAGTCCAGTATAGCTTTACATCTAGTTCCCTCCTCCACCTTTTGGGTGACAAAGTTGTTGGCTAACTTGTTTAGGAATCTGTTTTATCTCCCACTCACTGCAGAGTTTGTCTCCCAGTTGATATCTGGATAGTTGAAGTCTCCCATTACTACTGTGGTATGCTTCCTCCATGCATTTGTTAACTGGTTGGCAAAAAGTTCATCTATTTCTTCTCATTGGTTGGGTGGCCCGTAATATACATCTATGGTAATGTCACTTTTTTCTCTTTTATAATGACCCATATACATTCTGGAGAGATTTTATCTTTGATCATGTGCATTTATGCAGATATATAGTGTTCTCTTACATATAGTGCAACTTCCCCTCTTCTTTTTGTAGACTTGTTTCTTTTGAACAATTTGTATCCATCCATCTGTCCATTTCATTCATGGTTTTGTCCCACCAGATTTCTGTTATGCCAACTATATCATACCCTCCCTCATGTACTATTGCTTCTAGTTCACCCTATTTGTTCCCTAAGCTTTGAGTATTTGTATATAAGCATTTAAGACTTTTATGCCTGTCCATGGGTGTGTTTCTTGTATCTCCTGATTGTTGTTTGAGTTTTTCTTTTTTTTCATCACTGCCAACCTCATTGTTTGATTTGTTTTCTTGGGATTTGTGATTAGTTTTGGGTTCTAGAGATTCTAGAGACTGGTAACCCTCCCCCCTCAATTTTAGTTTAAAATCCTCCTGATGAGTTGGGCCAGTCTTTTTCCAAGTACATTTTTGCCTGTTTTCATGAGGTGTAGCCCATCCCTTGCCAAGAGTCCTTTGTGTAGGAAATGCAGTCCATGATCCAGGAAACCAAAGTTTTCTTGGCAACACCAACCCTTTAGCCAATGGTTTATTTCTAAAATTATTATTTGTTTCACATATAGAAACTTTAAATAACATAATAGCATTGTCATTTTACAAATACTTTATTGGCCAAACCTAAAATGTTCGGTTGCAAAACATTCTGTGATAGTTCATTCATATCATTGAAATTGTCAATTTATACCAGAACCTTTCTGATGGTTTTTGTTATGAATGAAAGCTGTCAGATAACAATAGTCATAGCTTTTAAGTTAAAGGTAACTCTTTTAAAAGTCAAGAAATGTTTATCCATAATTTTCATAAACAAATAGCTTTAAATATTCATTGTGGTTAGCGCAAACAATTCTACCACAGTTGTACCACCTTGCTTTTTTTTCTCTTTAGAGAAATAAAATATGTGAAGCTGACCTAGAGCAATGCAGCAATCCTTCCAGAGTAAATTGCTCTGTAATTGAGGAGGAATGATTTCCTAGAGAGAAGCTGTCAAACAGCTGTATATAATAGGTTGTGATGATATTGGTGCCTGCCCAGCATAAGGGACACTTGGCCCTGAGGGCAATTTATCATAGGGCACAGATGCAGTTAGGTGAAGCTCAGTAAGCCTCACTCATGAATGCGTTTTGACAAGCGATGGCATGAGAAAAAAGAGAACAAAAATTAGAAACAGCTACTACACTCTAGTTGCTTCAGGAATGGGAAAGCAGGACATTAATTCTGCCTGCTAAAATAAAGTTGACACTGAATTGAACTTATTGACTTGAGCAATATAATTATCCTATCATCATCTATCTGTCTGCATGTCTGTCTGTCTGTCTGTCTGTCTGTCTGTCTGTTTGTCTGTTTGTCTGTTTGTCTGTTTGTCTGCCTGCCTGCCTGCCTGCCTGCCTGCCTGCCTGCCTGCCTATCTATCTATCTATCTATCTATCTATCTATCTATCTATCTATCTATCTATCTATCTATCTATCTATCTATCTATCTATCTATCTATCTATCTATCTATCTATCTATCTATCTATCTATCTATCTTCTTGTAGCTCTACTTTGTAGATTTATTTATTAAGTTTTATTTAGTCTGGATTATTGACTTGTAATAAAGAATAATTTAATTTGAGAAAAAAATTAAATGCAATATAAATCAATGGGAGGGTCCGCCCTCAAAGATCATGCTTTGTGACACTTAAACCATGTTTCTCACTCTTATTCCCTCACTCTCTTTTTTTCTCTCTCTCTCATACTCTCTACATATCCACACTGAGCATTTAAACTGCTACTGTCCTGTTTTTAAGTCACCTTGACTCTAAGCCAAAAACAGAACCCCATTTAGATTGAGATATTTTGGGAACAATTTATAAAAATCCAAATAACAGACAATCATGTCCTCCTATTGGACATTTTCCCAAATGCTGGGGCCTTCCACTTTTGTGTTATAAGAAAACAGTTGCTGCTCATTTGTCTTCATGTAGGTAGAACTTTTTGATGATATACTGTGTGCATACTTGTTAATTTCATGCATGCATGATTGAATTTAATTTATATACTCCTTTAAGCATCAAAATGTACATTTAAACCTTTGAAAACTTGGTTTATGTCTTCTGTCAGATCATGGATAGCAGCATCTGTGCTCACAATATATGCGCCATGACTTTTCCCATAAATATATGATCGGCTATAACAGAATCCAGAAATCTACAAATATATTTTACAAATTAAATTAACCTGTTTATTATGCCAACCTAAGGGTCACCTAAATGGAGAAGCATTTGAGATCTTCAGACCTTCTCATCAGACAAGAAGTTACTAATACCTTAATCTTGTGAATCCTCTAGTTTTTAGGATGGTGATTCCAATTAGTCTTTAGACTCACACAAAGTACTTGCACTAATGCTCTCTCCTCCTCAAACCCTGTAGCATGTAGAGGTTAGGTCCATAAGCATCCATTAATAACCTGTGTGATAGCAAAATGATGACATATAATGTGAGCTCTCACAATGTAGTTTTTATAATGTTCCCCTATCTTTTCCCATGAATACCGCTGATTATGGTAGGAAACGTCTGTTTAAAATAAAATAAGGCAAGTCTGCCATCTCAGGCTTATGAAAACAGCTTCATAATCCTTGGCCATTTTTGCTAATCCTCAGAACAGATTTTGAAGGTGAATGGTAAAAATGAGGATGAAGAAACTATTATTGCTGAAGTGCACTGTTTTATTTACAGAAAGACAGCAGTGTACACATAAACAGACATGCAAACTTACCCTCTCCCAAAGTCTCATTCTTTAGAACCCCATCCTCTGTTGCTTTTTAAATGTTGGCATTCACATATTTAAATTCCCTCATTTCCATATACCGTATATACTCGAGTATAAGTCGACCCAAATATAAGCCGAAGGACCTATTTTTCCACAAAGAACTGGGAAAAAATGGTGACTCGCCTATAAGCCGAGGGGGCATTTTTCAGCACACACATTTTTCCGCCTGGGCTAATCGGTCTCTTTGCAACCCCACCCCTTAAAAAAAAGAGAGAGAAAAAAATATATGAAAGAGAGGAGTAAGAGGCCTCTTCTAACCGCGGCCGAGTTCATCTCGCCTAAGGCTGTTGACGGCCTCAAATTAAAAAAAATGGTCGGCTTTTTTAAAAAGGCGCAAGAAAAGGGACACCCCAGAGCTTCTATCAAATTTAACCCCAGCTTATTCTGACACATTGGAGACTGTCTTTCGCTTTCGCTTCTACC
>NW_015389567.1:7508-9487 GCF_001527695.2 Protobothrops mucrosquamatus
CCAGCTGGGGCATAATACGGTAAATAAATACGAGCGTAGGGGATCCGCGCGTGAACGAAGCCCCACTCCCCCGCCCCTTTTGCTTTCACTCCCAAGCCGGCGCTTTTGAAAAGGGCTTGACTCCAGCCTGGGATTTGGAGTGGGAGACGCTGCCGCTGCTGCTGCCGCCCGCACTGCTGTGGACTTACAATATCCGAGCAAAAGACTTTGCAAAAGACCACCCCGCCAAGGGGGGAAGGCGCGCAGTTGGGCACCGTCTGCCTTTGGCGTCTCTTTAAATGGTGCTCGGATATTGTAAGTCCATAAAGAACTGGGGAAAAATATTGACTCGAGTATAAGCCGAGGGGGGCATTTTTCAGCTCAAAAAATGGGCTGAAAAACTCGGCTTATACTCGAGTATATACGGTAGTTTGGTGATGTTATTTTTTAACATCTACATATAAATATAAATGTAAATTCATACTACAATTGCATATCAATTCGAAGTATTTTTATTTATTTTTATAATATATCTTTGCTTTTATGTTTCTATGGATTTTTACTATGTTTTTTTGTTTGTTTTTATGTTTCTATGGATTTTTACTATGTACTTTTTTTAGCATACAGATTGTGGTACACATTTCTGTTTATCAGAATATTCAACTATAACCTTTTGAGCAATGCTCAGACTGAATTACCTTTGTGCTCCATTTTGTATGCTAGTACAGAAAATACAACTCAAATTGATTCTTTCAAAGAAAATGTAGACCAAATATGTTTCCCTTTAATCTGTATGTTTTGAAAGGCAGTATTCTAGCTTTATAATATGTCCAGTATTTTGATTTTGAACAAATATTTGTCACATAATAGAGGAGGAAAAAAGCAATTCCACAACACATCTGAAGAATAAAAGTAATGCTTTCAAAACAGCTGATAGAATTCAAAAATCTGAGTTATGGATTGAAAGAGATATCAGACATGACAGATCTAAGATTGGTTTTTGAATCATTTTTATATAGCCATCAATGTATAAGATTCAAGGACAGGTTATTGTCAGCTTTATGCATTGAGGTGAGGTCGAAATGATTGAAATAATTTTGTTAAGTTAAGGATGAGATTTGATTTTTGAAATGGATACATATAAAAAGTGATATTCTGTACAATACTTCCACATGGAAGAGACAACATAGAATATATTTAAATAAAGAAGAATCAAAATATTCTAAAGAAATTGTGTGGATGAAACGGCTTGATACATTCACTGATGTTAATTTTTTATCAGTAAATTAGTCCTTTTAATATGTCTATAAAATTGTAGAATCAGTGGCTCTTCATAACATCTTCAATTTTGAAAATAAATGCAATAAAAGTGAGAACTGTTTTAACAAACAGGGAGTTTATCTCTCCTTCTCCCTCTCTCTTTCTCCGCCATTTAGAAATTGCCCATCTCTCTCACAGAGGGACTCACACAGATAAACAGAAATACACACACATGTACGTACAATCACACACATATACATACATATGCAGCTATTTACTTATGAAATTTTAATACCATGAGACTTAACTTTAACATATATGCTCTGACTTTTTCCTAACCAAAGCTTCGAATGCTGGGCGAATACAAAATAAATTGACATTGTTAGGACAGGTACATCAGACAAACTGGATGTTCCACAAAATACAGAATTAAAGAGTATGAAAAGAATATCAGCTTAGAAAAAGGTCATTCAAGCTTGGATGAACAACAAGCACTATTGCAAAATCACAAAATATTCCTGGAGAACATCATCATCCCTGCGCAGTCTATGACTTATTTTCACAAAAGAAAGAAATTTTTAATCATCCAAATAATTTAAATAGGGGAAGGCTATTCCTGTGGATATCTCTGATAGTCTGAGTACAGTTGTGGATCTTTTTTTCCATTAAACATTATAATGACTTCTGTTGATGAAATCAATAATCAGATTAGAAAAAAATGAAGAGCACAGCTAATGATA
>NW_015389567.1:10474-14357 GCF_001527695.2 Protobothrops mucrosquamatus
GCAGTCTATGACTTATTTTCACAAAAGAAAGAAATTTTTAATCATCCAAATAATTTAAATAGGGGAAGGCTATTCCTGTGGATATCTCTGATAGTCTGAGTACAGTTGTGGATCTTTTTTTCCATTAAACATTATAATGACTTCTGTTGATGAAATCAATAATCAGATTAGAAAAAAATGAAGAGCACAGCTAATGATACAGCAGTGCATATTAATACACTGTTACATAAAAGTCATTTCATCACTAAACAGGTATGTTTTCTCTTTATGCTACTGCTTTTGGAACTCCCTTAAATTTAATATTTTTGAGTCAAATTGTGTTTGTTTGTGCACATTTGTCTATAATTCCTGTTCAAGAAATGGAAATGCAAAACATCCCTGTGCACAAGTCAAACTGAATAATTCTGTAGATGCTATTTTTTATAAAAACTAACTACAGTGAAGTGGTGCAGAAAGGATTTCATTTAAATGTATATAGAAAAATAAATACCCTGTAATAGTTGACTTTGTGAGACACGTCTTCTGCATTGATGCTTCCTCTTCTGATTCTAGTCTCATGTAATTTAGTAACAGACCTATAACTATATGTCTTCTGTTCACATTTTCATTTATTTTTAATTAATAGCAATTGCAATAATATGAGATTGCTTATGAATGCCAGAACTTTCCCCTTAGATTTAATTCTAAATCTTTCTACCACTGCATTAAGGTGTGTGGCTTGACAGTGCTGTGTTTTCCTTTTGAAATAACCATCTGCTCAGTTTTACCAGCCTGCCGGGAGATTTTTTTTTCTTCCAAATTCAGTCTGCCTGGCACATTTTCTAAAGGCTGAGAGAGAAAATATTGTTGATTATTTTATCTATGCAGGCTGACAAATGTTTACTTTTTCTCTTTATTATAACAACAACCAAATTGCATTTGTTTCGCTCTCTGGATCTTATTGAGGCTATATGATTTTAGCAAATACACTAGTAAACTCTAACCTCAAAGAGGTCATTATCTTAATGACCCCATAGAGGTCATTAATAAAATAGATATGCATTTACAATATTTTGCAATATGTATTTTTAAAATGTTTCAAAAAATCCAGATGGTGAGTTGAATGAGATGACTGGACAGCCATTTGTCCAAAATGGTATAGGGTTTCCCTATGGGCTGGAATCCCAACAACCTTTCATTAAAAAAAAAGTCACTGTGAAGATTTAATTAATTAGCAGGAAAAAATGAGTACTTATAGTGAATAACTATAGCAGGCATAAATGTGAAATAATGCAAATCTCTACATATACAGAATTCCTTTTGAAAAAGCACATAGTTCATATTTTGATTACAAGTATTTACTGATTCAACATTAAAAGCATTATATTTTATTATAACATTTACAGGCTCCAATGCAAATTAAATATAACATTTGTGCATCCAAAAGCTTTAAATGTTGCCTCAAGCATAGCAGGATTAAACTAAATATTGAAAACAAAAAAACACATGATATGATCTAGTGGTCATTTATCTGTTGACTGTAAAATTCAACAATAAGCCTGACCTGGTTAAAAAAAAAAGAGCAACTGTTCCCATTTATTTCTCAGGGCTGTATTAAGAAGGAAGAGAATGCTTTATCAAAGTGCCATTAAGGATTCTTAAGTGTATAATGGCTCAAGAAAAAAAAAAATCTAAAATGGCAGAATATGAAAACGGTATGTGATGTGAATAAAATAGGCCAGGCTTTTTATTTTTCTTTGACCTGCCCAGTCTCCAGGTTTAGAAGCGCAATGGGTAACTCTAAGCCAGCTACAATCTCTCAGTCCAGTGCCTTTCACTGAGTTCTTGTGGGGCATAAAATAAACGGGAATGGTGGAGGCTGTGATAAAAAAGGTCATAAAATCAAGCATGACTCACTTAACATCCGCCTCTATTAGCAACATAAATTCTGATCCCAATTATGATCATAAGTCAAGAACTGCTTGTGCTAATGGCAGCATTCCATTTCCTTGATTTAAAGAAAATAAAAGCTTTTTGTGCCTTTCAACACATACAGATGTTCTTTTTAAAAATTAATATTTTCTGTAAATGTTTGCTCGTTCTCTTGAGCTCCATATGAACATTCTCTTTATTGAAGTAAGAATGAATTAGTGTCGATGTAAAAAGACATAATGATATTAATAAATAATTTCATTGGGGAATATTCATTTTGGCAGTTCTAGGGTCTTTTGTGGTTAAAACCATGAGGCAAATTGGTTTCAAAATGAAAGCTGCTCAATTTCTGTAACTGTTTAAGATGCTAGTTTCAGCATGAACAAATACAATTACACATGTACATAACTTACACACTCATATATATATACAAACATGTAGCTTCATAAAAATAGGGGCCAATGTTTATATTTTCATACATTTGTATTCCAGTTTCACTGGAGAGTTAGTACCCATTGCAATCAACATTCTATAAGCAAGATAATCACATGAGATATCAAGAATAGATAATCTATATTGTTTCCTTACTTTTTATAATGTTAATTTTATGTGAGTCAAGAAGCAATTAAACCTCAAGAGTATATTGCCTTTCTCAGATTTTTATCTGCAACCATTGAATTAAAAAACGATGATGCCATTGGCTTCCACTAATCAATCAAAAAGTAAATCTTATTTAAAATATGTTCTATCTCTCAATAATGTGCTTCGTGTCTTTGGAGCATACAGTACTTTTTCATTTCATTTTTAAAAATTAATTCCAAAGGTTTATCACCATTCATCTATTTTCCCTTTTGTTCTGCAAATGTGTTCAAAACATTTAAGTTTGCTTCTTACGACTGTCTGCCAAATCTAGATTGGCAATACTTCAGGAAATGAATTTGAAAAACATGAGATTACCACAGTGGAATCAAATTTGGAGGAGGAGACCAATAACAGCAGCCAACTCCAGAGCCCACTTCAGAAGTGCTGTCAGATGACTAGCATCCAGCTCCTGCACCACCAGACTGATTGCTGTCCAAGCAGGCAAAGGAGGTATAGCAAAATAGCAAGCAACAGAGACAGCTGCCTTCACTCTCTTAAGACGAAGGCATGGAATTACCACACCTCTCAATAAAAGAGCTTGATAGGCTGTAAAGAGAATAAAGCAAAAGAACTTTGTGAGAGTGCACTGTTTCTATTGACTTCCTGAAACCATTAAAATACTCTACCTCTGGTCCCTGGCCATGCACTTTCATGACCACTAACTTTCATGACCACTTCTAAGAGAATAAACTCCCCCACTGTTTCAAAAGGGCATCTGCTTCACTTCTCTTGTCAAGCTGTAGTGACAGAAGAAGCAGAAAGAGAAAAGTGGAAGAAGAAGAGGGTGCCTTAAATCCCAGTTTTCCAATCCTGCCATAAGGTCATTCTGTAGGATGAAAGAATTATTTCCTCTCCTCATGGGAGAAAAAGGAAAGAAACATGACTCCTTCAGTCTAGTAGTCTGATCCAACAGATTGTTCACCTTGTAGGATCAGAGAACTGGCACAAAAAAGACCTACTTCCCTGTCAGCACAATGGAAGGATAATAGTAATTCAACAATCAGTAGTTTAAACAGTTTTTCCAAAAATGTTGCTAAGCCTGAAGCATAAACCGAGACCCAGATGGCTGATTTTGCAACTGGCTTAAGAATAGGAGAAAAGCCATTTCAGGCTACAAAATGGAAAAGATCTCTGTCTGTATGGTTGCTGATTCTAGAGGCAAGAAGAAGAAAGAGGTCATAGGTAAAAGAGTGAAAAAATGAACACAATAGTGTACGTTGCATCCCACTTGTTCTTCTTTGGCATCACTGTATATGCTTTTCTTATTGTTTAATCTAATTCAATTATCAATGCTATGGTTTCTTTAATGATTCCTATAATAGTTAAAAAA
>NW_015389567.1:14604-24621 GCF_001527695.2 Protobothrops mucrosquamatus
CTGTCTGTATGGTTGCTGATTCTAGAGGCAAGAAGAAGAAAGAGGTCATAGGTAAAAGAGTGAAAAAATGAACACAATAGTGTACGTTGCATCCCACTTGTTCTTCTTTGGCATCACTGTATATGCTTTTCTTATTGTTTAATCTAATTCAATTATCAATGCTATGGTTTCTTTAATGATTCCTATAATAGTTAAAAAAAATGCCAGGATATTTCATGTCTTCTATGTCTTTGGAATAATATAGATTCTTGGTATAAAAGTCTTGATCTAAAAGTCACATGATAAAAGCCTTAGTTCAGATATTATTTTGTTTTTCTTCATGGTAAATCTTTTTATTCTTAACTTTTTTTTGGCTTTATGTCAATCTACAGTATGAGAAGCATGTGCTTGGGGCCATTCTCAAGTGTCAGTGTTCTGCAGGAAATATAGCTCAAAAAACAAAAAAATAGTTCATAAGCATTTTCCTTTTTTATACCCTGCTTCCAAAAAGTGTTGTTTGTATGATATTCAGTATGTAAGATGAAATATGCTTTATCCTTCTTCTGAGATATCAGTCAATAATATTGTAGTTCAGCAATAGATATTAGAAGAAAGTACTGCTTGGGTAAAAAAAAGGAAGTGAGAACTATTTCATAGCTCAGCAGCAACCCTTTATTTGATTATCCTCAGAAGTTAGACAAATACAAAATGCATTAATATTTCAATTGCTTCACTGTTGCCAAGAGGAAGCAACTTTTTGCAAAGTCAAGTAAAGACTTTTCTGTAAGATGGAAGAACAAATGTTTTGACTGTTTTTCTCTGGGAAGGTAATCTTAAATGTTTTTTTTAAAGCAATCTGAGAATGGGAACCTGGCAGTTTTAAAATACTGTAGTGGATTATAAATTACTGGTACAGAAAGAGAGCAGTGTCAAACTCACCCACACAGATTAACATTGGGATACACAAATGACAAGATCTGGCTTTTCAGACACCCTTTTTAATTCTAATCATTCACTGACTGCTGATGCTCTATTCACTCACATATATACACCATTCATTAACATACAGAAAGGCAGTCATCTGCTTTGTTCATATTCAGCCCATCGTGTATCATTGACTCTATTGACCCCTGTGGAAAGAAAAAGCAGTGTTGATCATATCATTAAACAGAATAATGCAACTTACTCCTACCATAGAGCTCTTTCTATTCAGTCAGAAAATCTAGCAGGAATGCTTTGCCATATTTCCTTACATAAATCTTTGGAAAACAATATAAACATTCAGATATGACTAGGATAGGGGTAGGCAACCTCGGCTCTTTTATGATTCATGGACTCCAACTCCCAAGATTCCTGAGTCAGCTGAGTCAGTCCATGATCATAAAAGAGCCGAGGTTGCCCAGCCCTGGACTAGGACTTTGAGGCACCTGCTTCCATTTCCACAATGCAGATCTTATGTTCTGCCTTTCTTACAGTGGAGCCATTTTTATAGTTCAAGTCCTGCCTTCGCTATGAAAGCCAGCTGGGTGACTTTGGGCAAGTCACATTCTCTTAGCGCAACCCACCTCACAGGTTGTTGTTGTGGGTAAAATAGGAGGAGAAATGTGTGTTGAATAAGTTCACTGCCTTGAGTTATTTCTAAAAATAATAATGGTGGGTTACAAATAAATAAGTAAATGAATGTCTTGATATTACATAATGCAGATCAACTTTTTACCTCTCTCTAACTTGCTCAGAAATGTTGGTTTAATTACCACAAAATGGCCTTACGTCTTTGTCACTGTGTGAGAGAAAGTATATAATGGCAGCACACCACATAATGTCAGCTGCAGAGCAGGTTTTTTTTTTTCAAAAAAAGTGTTTGTGAAATAGATGTTTAATAAAAACAAGCTAATTGGCAAAGTAATGATCCACGCAGCCTCCTTTTGCATCAAGAGCAGGAGTATCTGTATAGTAAGGGATAACATTAAGATTTTGAAAAGCATGTAGACAGCCACTGAGTTTATTGTTTAGAAATAAATTGTCCAACAGTAGGAAGCACTGTCCTTCTAAGGTTTTCTTTTTGCCAAATTCATGCCAGCATCTTTTACTTTATAATTATTTCTCTTAAACCTCTCACAAATATTTGAACTTAACATGATGTTAAATATTTTCATGTTTTCTATACACAAAAATCAAAGATCTTGAAGTTCAATATGCTTTCTATAGCACAATCATATTTCCTTTTATTGACAATGTTTCAAAAATAGCCTCCAAGCAATGAAACAAAAAGTATTTATTACCAATGCTGAATTGGCAATTCACTAAAATGATGAGAAACAAGAACAAAGTAAAATACCATGATAGTCATATTTAAAATATCATGATTTTAAAGTCAGATAGAGACAATTAATTAACTAATTAATTAATTAATTTAACACAAGAATGTGTTAAGTAAATATTTTATTTCTTTATTCTTTAGTATTAGTATATCACTGTAATCTTTAAGAAATTAGACTCCCAACATTTTTCAAGAAGAATATACAAAAATAGCAAGTAATTACCAAAATCAACAAGGCAATATTACTACTAAATAAGACATAGTTAAACAATTCAACTCAATTCAAAATCAAGGAATGGAAGATAATAACTATAGATCCATCATCCCAAATTACTTACCAAATACCTTCTGGAAAACATCAATCTTCATAAGCTTCATAAGCTCAAGGAAGAGGCTGGGTGAAACTGTCCAGCAGGATCTGTGCCATTACAGACAAAAAGTACCTCTTGGCCTTAATTTCCCTCACCACATGAAAGTAGGAATGAAGACACTGGATGAGTTCGTTCTAGTCAGAGAGGACAGGGCTTCTGGGGGACACAGAACCCATTATTAAATTAAAACTAGTACTTTGAATTTCATCTGGAAACTTACTAGAAGGCCATGAAAGTTCTTCAGTATTGCTATATTACATTTATTATGATGAACACCAGACATGGAAAGACTATTAACTAGAGTTATATTGCATTAATTTAATCAAATAATGATGATGTCATTTGTTGCTCTTATGATTCACTTATCCAGGCATAACTTCAACTGAGCACCTAATGTGATGGTACCTGGGATTGACTTTTGAAGACAAGGCAAAGAGAACTGTCAAAAGGATAGCAGAAAATATCAGCTGAACCACAGAAACAATGTGGCAGCTGCCCTTTATCTCACTATTCCCTGGGCTGTGTCTTTTCACCCTGTATCTCAAAATTATTCCCACATAACATTACAGCTGGTTACTTCCTTCATTTGCCCATCCTTCATCAGTCATGAATTCAGGAAAATCTACAAGTTGGGGAATTGTTACCTCAGGGACAGCATTTTACCCCAAAGAGGCAACACTGAAGAACCACAACCAACTAATCTTGTTTGTGCTCTACTTTGTGCTCTTTTTTGTCCTACCCAGACCTGAACCTTCTAAATATATCAAACTAAGACTTTGATAGCAATTCTAACTGAACCCAGGGTGGCATGAATAATTGAGTGTCATTTGCATAATGATAACACAACACCCTGAACCAATAAATGACCCTCTTAATGGTTTCATATAACTATTAAAGAAAAGGGAAGAAAAAAGTGAGCTTTGTGATCATAAAACTGTCTTTTATTGCCACAGACACTAGTGACAGTTAAAGAAAGCATAGAATCATTCTAATTGAGTAGCTCCAATTCTCAAGTCTTAGAGGAACATTATAAAATTAATTATACAGAGACATCTAATAGGATCAGGAAGGACATGCTACCCCTAGGTAGAACCTGTCAATTTTTTTATCTGCCAAATTGATTGTTCCCCTTTCATATTCATATAATATACTTCTAGGATACTCTTCAAATAACTTCTTATCACTTCCTCAATAAACCTTCCCAAAAAGGGAGACTGAAAATATAACAATTATAGTTTTTAAGTATAGCAAGACCCAAGGAGCACCTCTTAAATAATAATAATGGGTCCAGATCACAGGTGTTTGGCATGACATTATATAAAAACCTATATTAAATGATAAGCATAGGTTAAAAGAGCTTGCCACAGTTCAAGGTATTTCTATTGACTTTTAAAACCTTTGACATTTTGTTGTCTAACTACCTGTAAAACTGCCTTTTCAGCTCTAAACTTGCCCAGCTATGTAAATCAGAATTAATGACCCTTTGCAGAAAAAAAGAGAACGAAAAACTAAATTTATAAAGTTTATAGTTTTTTAGTTCTATGATGTAAAACTAATGATATCTGTATAAATAATACTTCAAGTCAATTTTGAAACAAATTGAACTCTAAAAAGAATCATGGCTGAATGTTGATCCATTTTTTTCAGTTTGAAATATATTTGAGATATGATACATAATCATCTTTCAAGGATGATCACCTTAACAACTGTCCAAACTATATGGAGTAAGGTTCAGCAGCCTATTAACATTTACATGTTAACTTTCTGTCACAATCATCCATCCAATAAGAAACTACCAAGGGGAATGATCTGCAGTGTAATAATTCCAAAACCTCTCCCAAAGCACTGGAAATTTAATCAGAGACTATAGCATTCCATCAAAAAGCTATGCATCATACTCCTGGTTCTTATAATAAGAGTATGTTCTTCTTTAAAGAACTTCAGAAGAAGCATATCAGTTTTTGCAAATACAGAGTAGCACTACAGAAGGATTCTGGGCCAGTTGAAACACTGTTCCAGATATCTATGATCCTGCAATGTTAACAAGGTTTATTTCTGGCTTACCTGCAGTGAATTTAAACTCCATCAAGGTAATATTTCTTTTAGCAATAGTTTGAAATGCAGAGCTTGTAGGGATTCAGGCAACTATTATTTTCTTTGGACACACAGACCTCTCACAAAAGTTCAGTTCCAATATCTCAAGGGAATTTCTGTCTTACGCCAGATGCTTTTTTTCTGCAGAGACAAAAGGAATACAAAATTCTCATTGGTTTCCTGAAGCCTGCTTTGTTTGCTCTACTATGTGCTTGGGAAAAGGAGTCAGAAATGCTCAGATCAAACCTGATTGCTGCTTCATTCCAATTCAACATCAAGCAGCCATGCTTCGATTTACTGTAGAGAACACTGGTTGACAATATGCTGACATATTGCATTCTAGGTCCAAAACTCACAAAGTTTTTTTTAAATAGAAACCAAAATAATGATGTCTTTGTAATCAAGTGAATTCCTTATAGCAACTACACAGATTTTTGTCTTTTTGCAAATCACCAAACATCATGGACACATAACAGGTAACAGAATAATAGAAAACAGAATTGGATGGGACCTTGGAGGTCTTCTAGTTGAACTCCCTGCTCAAGCAAGAAACCTTTTACTATTTTAGACAAACCTCCAGTATTGGAGCATCCATAACTTCTGGAGGCAAGTCAATCCATTGGTTAATAGTTTTAACTGTAATACAATTTCTCCTTAGTTCTATGTTGGTTCTCACCTTGATTAGTTTCACCCATTGCTTCTTGTCCTGCCTTCTGGTGCTTTAGAGAATAGGTTGACCCCCTCTTCTTTGTAGCAGCCCTTAGATATTGGAACACTGTTATCATATCTAGTCCTTCTTTTCATTAAACTAGACACACCCCATTCCTGCAAACATTCTTCATATGTTTTAGCCTCCTAATCATTTTTGTTACTCTTCTCTGCACTTTTTCTAGAGTCTCAACATCTTCTTTATACAATGGCAACCAAAATGGGACACAATATCACAAGTGTGGTCTTACTAAGGCATTATTAAATGGTACTAACACTTCACCTGATCTTGATTCTATACCTCTGTTAATGTAGCCTAGGGTTGTGTTGGCTTTTTTGGCAACTTTAGCATATTGTTGGCTCATATTTAAGTGATTGTTCACTAGGACTCCAAAATCCCTCTTGCAGTTACAACTATATAAGTGTGCAGAGATTGAGTATACTTTATCTTTCATTATAAAAATCTAATTATATCTAAGGGTCATCCATTATTTTAATCTTATTCAAACAAGTATTTAAACATATAATGCCCTCTCTAAAAGGTAAAATCTTCTATTTTTTAAAATCTAATTCTCACTTTCTTTCTTTGCCAAGTATCTTTCCAAGGCAGGGCAATTAGATCGCCCAGGAATTTTCTTTCTATTTTTCTGAAAATTGTTTGGCTTGAGGAAGACAGTTTAGGTAGGATATTTATGGGGGCGGAATTCCACCCATTTGTATTCCTTAAGCAACTCCCAATTTCTTTCTCCCTTAATTTCTCTTTTCATTCCCAGTCTCCCAAGCTGTGACATTTCCCTTAACAACTCTATATTCCATTTTTTAGAATCTCCGTCCTTGCCATCAGATGTATTTTGCAGACCTAAGGGGTAAAGTCTCATTTGCATTTTCTTGTTATGGCTAAGTCCTGCAGCATTTTGTCTGTATTTGGTACAAGAATAAAGTATAAGAATACTTTAAACTCTACTCCTTTCTAAAGTAATCTTTTTAGGCACTCTGGACTTTGAGATAATTGCCTCTCCTATTTGGTAGCCCCTTTTTCACATATTACCTAAAGATATTCAGACTTCCTTTTTTGTAAAAAATGGGTGTTACATTAACAATATATTATTTTTCCCTTTTCTGTCAAGTGTAGAAAATGTGTTTTGAGAGTGATGTACCAGGAGAAACAGCTCTTGAAATGCAGGGAAATAGTTGAATGCCATTTTTTGGCATTTCCTTATCAATCAAAGAGCACTGATTACCTTATAATATTCTCTGCCTATTCCCAGAACAGAAAAAAAAGGTAATCAGTTTCAAACTACTTTTCAGAAATAAGGGGTAACAAAAAATATTGGGTAGAAATACCCACATTGTTTTCTGCCAACTGTTCAAATCACTGAAAACAAATTTTAAATCCTGTTCACTTTTGAGGAGCTGGACATTTTCTGTATGTATCTAAATCATCACAACTGAATGTGGTGAATACTTCTAGTTTTAATTCTACATACATCTGGCAGAGCTTGAAAAGATGCATGTCTGCATGAAGTAGAAATTCTAGATAAAGCATGGGACATTGACAGGATACATAATATTGCAAAATGCAACAATACTTAGCTGGTAGCTTTCATTTAGTTCATTAACTACTAATTAGCCTTTTATTTTAATTTATAATTTCAGCCATTTCAATAATACTTGGGCAAGACATTTTTCTAGTAAATTATATTTTAGTAACCTTTGGTTCTTCCATTGAAGGTTCCCATCAATTTCCCTTGAGTAAGTCCTATTGGATTTCTTCTGATTAGGAATGCATGCATCTTTTCCTGCATTCAATGTCTCCTAATATCAATTTCTTCCCATTTATAATGCTATAATAAGGGTAATTTCTCACTGTCTTACACCAGAAAAATCCATTAGGGACAGATATTCCTAATGTGGACCATGTTTTACCTGCCTCCTATGTAGCCACTAATGATGAGGTGATTGTCAGGGCAAAAGAAAAAGCAATAAATTTTGTTCGGTACTAGGAACATGATAAGTGCAGGTTTGGATCCTGACTTCCACAGAGTTAAGTATCAAATGGATAAAACTTTCTTTTTTTCATATTCAATCATCACAATCATCTTCATCTTTATATTATGTGTTTAAAGAAATATGTACGTTCTGCTAAAACAAATCCTTCATGAGATTCAAAAAAACATGCATACATTTGCATTGTACTTGTTTGATATAAATCACTCAGGACAGAATCTATTATTATTAAGCATATCTTATACCCTATCAATTTCAACAGGAAGTTTGAGCAGGTACTTAATTCACCACCAATAAAATCAATTCAGTGTAAAACTACTTGTCTTTGACTGGATTATGACAATGATTAATTTTTTCTCATTATTATTCTTTTCACTGAATTTTACTGAAAAGAAATGCTGCTACTTTGGCCAAATCATTATTTTTTAATGGAGATTTGGACAGCTACTTGTCATCTTGCCAAATTATTATTTTTTTATGAGATTTGGAGAGCTACTTGTCATCTCGCTTACTTATAGGGTACAAGGAAAACCTACTACTTGTTCATAGAAAGTACAGTTCAAGTGAAGCATTACATCCTGAGCAACAGGTTTTTATTTGGACTTATCAATTATATTTTACCCATTAAGGTCACAAAATATATTATAAACATATAATGTATATTGCCTGTTTCTTTATATGTTTGATTTTCATGTTGTTAAAATCTATATTCATATAGATTTTCTGCCAATTTAAAACAGCATATTTTGCTGCAAAATCTTTTTTTATTTCCTGACTATATTTGCTCTCTGTGCTAATTTTTACTTGCCTACATTGTCAAAGAAAAAATAAATTTAATCTGATTACCAGCTTTCTTTTTCTTAACAAACTAACCACTTTTAAGTTAGCTGCTTCTCTATAGCTCCAATGCATTTAAGTAAAATATTTTTTCCCCAAATTCTTTTACTGGGTTTGAAGCCCTGATGTAAGAGATGCCCGGGCTGAGCCCAAGGGAGGGGTCAAGTGCATCATCAATTTGGGCGCACAAGAGACCTAATCCCATCCCACCTTGAATTCTGTTGACTCTTATCTACCAGCAATTTGCCTTGACTGTTAGTACTTCAGATTCTTGTAGACAGCTAGCATGGCATAAACTCATTTGAACAGCCTTCGTTCTTGGTTTCTTGCACTTGACAACTATACATAACCAGAGAACACTATCCCTAAGGCCAATGAAACATGGTAATAAAGTTGCCTCAAGAGCCAGGTTTGCGTCTTGTAGCTTCCTCTTTTCCTGTATTATGGTACACAGTTGTGTTCTTCATTCTAACTGCCTGTATCTCTAGGTTGTACATGATGCCTCAGGTAAAGAAATATTACTTCATCATAAATTTCATCTAGTACACATCTCTATGTGGAATGAATTATGTCTTTTATGTCAGAAGGCAAAATATTTTGTTCCTGTTGCACAGGTTATGTTTCCTTTTTCTCATGATTTCTACCAACAGTATTTGCCAAAAGCAGAAGGCTTTTTATTTCATGATACACAGAAATGTTCCAGGAATGCTACTTATGAGCACAGAAATATATCTGTTGGGAATAATGACTAATCTTTGGAATGAATATGAATTTCAGTATCAACACTTGTGATCAGTGCTACAATAGCTGAGAGCTTTAATATATAATCTTACAGATGTTATTGGATGCCCCATTTTTTATTTTTCTTTCCCTCCCCATATTTTAAGCTTTAGATTTATGTGGTCAGATTATCCCTGAAGCCTTGGAATTCCAGATAATATATATGTGTTTTATTGACATTTTCACAAAGCCTCTCCATAATGTTTAGTTTTCATATAATAATCTTCCTCCCTCACATATAATTAGATTTTTATACAGAGATTTATTAAGGTTGCATAATTTATCTCTTTTGCTAAGTGTGAATATCAACCTTCCTAACTCCAGCTAAAAGAAATGCAAAAGAAATGGCATATGGGATAATTAGGTCAGGAAAAAAGCTGATATACTGTATATGAACGTTTAAAATGAATGGTGAAGAAATTGTTATAGAAATGATTTCCTTCTAAAATAATATTTGAATGCTTCCTTTGAAATTGAAGCATAAACCTATAAATAAAAACAAACTGGCATCTGTGACTGCAAGAAATGAAAGATGTATAAATGTAGTCCATGTCAAATAGTATGCATTCAGTTCAAATTATCTACATTGTACAAATGAAACTTGCACCAAACCTTGAAATTGCTGTGATGTATCATTTCTCCTCACAGAAACACATTTAGTATGCATCTTTCCTTAATACATACATCTTTATACAATTTTTGAACTAACTCCATGAATTACAAGCCCATTTCACCTTCAGAAAATGTGTGATATGGATGTCAACAGTCTATATTTTCATCAGAGCCACTGCCATTCTCTCTCTCTCTCTCTCTCTCTCTCTCTCTCTCTCTCTCTCTCTCTCTCTCTCTCTGTGTGTGTGTGTGTGTGTGTGTGTGTGTCTTTCTGTCTGTCTGTCAGTGTTTTGCTTCTTTATTAAGTAA
>NW_015389567.1:26323-29357 GCF_001527695.2 Protobothrops mucrosquamatus
GTCCTGCAAGCTGGAATAACCAAGTCTTGAGGGCGCGGCGAAAGGAAGGGAGATCAGGGATCACCCTGATCTCTGGGGGCAGTTCATTCCAGAGGGTGGGAGCTCCCACAGAGAAGGCCCTCCCCCTTGGGGTCGCCAGCCGGCACTGTCTGGCTGACGGCACCCTGAGGAGACCCACTCTATGGGAGCGTACCGGTCGGTGGGAGGTACTCTGCGGCAGGAGGCGGTCTCGAAGATATATGATCCCAGTTCCACTAAGCAGTGTAAATATTGTGGAAATTAGAGAGATGTAGATGAGATGCTGTTTTCCAAGGTTCCTCTTGATTCAACAGGATACTCTGACTGGTTCTTTCGTTCTTCATTTTTCTGGCAACACATCAAAGGACGACACCAATGTCAGAATTTCCAGGGCTCTCCAAGGAAGGTTCTAACATAGTTTCACAGTTCTGCAGATAGTTACTTATTGTTAGTATGGCCAGAGTGACAGCTCTGAAGCCTCTGATATTTCTCTCTTGCCTAGAGCAAATCCTGCTTTGCGAACTGCAGATAATAAAGGACAAGACAAACCAAGCTGCAGTAGAGTTCCACATGAAAAGAAATCATTACATTTTCACAAAGCTATAGTGGCAGAGGGTGGAAGCAATGATACCTTATTTCATTATTTACTCATCCACTGAAATCTGAACTAAAAAAATTCCTTAGTCCACATAGCAAGAAGTCAGTAGATAATAAATCAGTTAAATAAAAAATGTGGGAGGCATAGGCAATGAAATGATAACATTGTGGTATCTCATAAACAGATTAGATTTGTTTTGCTATGGGAGAGTTGGCTATTTAAGATGCATTTAGAGTTTTCTGTGTGTGTATGTGTGTGCACGCGGGGGGGCGTGCATGTGGGCGTGTGTGCTTTTTCCCAATGTTCAGCTACTTGTGGGGTGAATTTGATGATGGGAGGTGGGCAGAGATGTTTTAGGTTTGCATCTAAACAGAGCTCACTGGGTTTTGAGATGGGCATCTATACAAAGCTTATCAATAAACAATATATTGTAGACTCTGGCTAGATAGTGAGCATTCCTGAGCCACCTTTCTTTCATGTATCTGGAAATGCCTTACGGAATCTGAGAAGTTAAATTCCAGAATGTCTTCATCTCTTCTCACTTAAAAACAAAAACAATTACCTGTATAGCAGTACTGTCTAATGTCACAACAATACATCTGATATAAAGGATGAGCAAAATGATTTCCAGGAAATGTTGCAAGAGACAATGAAAATGTACTGGTATTTCACTACCTAGGTGTTCAGAAGAGATCTATAACTAAATCCCTATGTTCTGCAGGACCAGATTATTTGTGGAACAGCCATTCTATAGTGGTTGCTGCCTATTCCATATGATCCAACAGAGTATTATCAAATCCCTCCCTTAAAATAACATCATATGATGGTGTCTACTCTTTTCAGCAGAAACAATTGAGAAAAAAAATCACTTATTTATTTCTTTGCTGAAGCCTAAAAAAAATGGTCACTCACTAGAAGATATATAAGGAGCTTAAAAGAGCTACTGATTAAATATGTTCTTCTAATGTTTCCCTGTCTCAGCAACTTTATGATATGTGGACTTCAAATCCCAGAATTCCCCAGCCAGCATGCTAGGTAGGAGTGTGCGTGTCAAAGAAGGTTCTGATTACCACCTTAATTGCAATTACCATCTCTTTGTCACTATAATGAAACCTGCTTATTACTAACCATGAGTTGTTGCCTTAGCCTAATTAAGATCCAAATGCTTGATGAAATTGCCAATCTCTGATGCCTGTATTATAAACAAGGGACCAAAATTATGAAATTTCCTTAAAGTACCATATGTATTTAAAAATGGCAATCTTGTGTCAAAAGGGTGCTTCTGATAAAGCTAATTTTTAATCATGATCTGTATCCTTTACCAAATCTAAAGAATTATTATTAGCTATGATATTACAATGGCATAATTTTACTGAAGCCATTTTCTGTATTTAAATCAGAATTCAATACATAATTGCAAGTCTCCATAGTTTTAATTTAATGAATTTAGCTGTCCAAAGCTGTTTTCTGATTTGCTATTAGAAATTTTCTTTTAGGAGCAATTTATCCTTAGTAAGGCTAACCTTTAAGTAAAATTTTGTGCAATAATTTATTTTAATCATTTTTGGCAGATACATCTTTAACGTGCTTCTTCCTAAAATATTTTTGCAGCAATCATAGTACTAATCACTAATATTTATTAATCCCATTTCTTCAGGAAATTAACTACTATCCAATTAGCCCAAAAGAAAGATAATTCTCCATGTACTGTAACTGAAAAAAAAAAATAGGTTATGTACAAAAGTTAATATAAAAACATTACATTAATGTTAGCTCTTTGAGGTAGTCTAGACAAGAATCATATTAACGAATACTAGCTGTATCTTTATTGGAAAGTTACATTAACAGAATTTGACCACTCTGAAAATATTTTTGTCCTTTTTTCCTTTTACTCTCTGGAAAACTAGGGAATGTTTCTTTTGAAATGTTTCTCACGTCCCCTCTGCTTTGGAGGATTACATAAAATATCTTGCATGCCACATGCCATTACAGCTAGATATCAATGTACTACAAAGATACAATACAAGTAATTCAATTATAATTGGTTACATTTATTCCTTATAATTTTTGGTTCTATTCATGGAACTTGAACTTCAGTATTTGTTTCACAATTTTTAATCCAAATACCAAGCTTTTTTAGGATAACTTCTTTATTTCCCTGGGAAATAAAGTTGGCAGTATAATGACTACAGGGACCAATACTTGCAAGCACTAACTTTGGTGCCTACTAGATGCATTTAAATAACTAATAACTATAATAATCCAAATAACCTAATAAAGCATTAGACTAAATATTTTTATTTCATGGGATATTATGTTTTGGGGATACTATAGTCTGTAAGTATGAAAATAAAATAGTGGATTACTGTAGTCCAGCACTATTTATTTTTAATTTTTATTTATTCAATTTCTATAGCT
>NW_015389567.1:30319-57130 GCF_001527695.2 Protobothrops mucrosquamatus
GGTGCCTACTAGATGCATTTAAATAACTAATAACTATAATAATCCAAATAACCTAATAAAGCATTAGACTAAATATTTTTATTTCATGGGATATTATGTTTTGGGGATACTATAGTCTGTAAGTATGAAAATAAAATAGTGGATTACTGTAGTCCAGCACTATTTATTTTTAATTTTTATTTATTCAATTTCTATAGCTGCCCAACTCAAACAAATGACTTTGGGCAGCTTACAATTCTAAAATTAAAACAATTAAAAATATCCTCAAAATAAATAAGTAAAAACAGCCATGATGATTAATCAACTAATAATAATTGGAGTGTACCCATATGCCTAGGGAAAAGGAAAATGTAAGTCAGATAATGATAGCCAGTTTGGTGTAATGGTTAAGGCATCAGGTTACAAACAGGGAGATTTAATCATGCCTCCCAAAGTCATTCCACAAACCTAGGTTAGTGACATTGGGCCAATCATTCTTTTTAACTCTAGGAATGGCAAACCACTTTGGCAAATGACTTCTGAAATCTTGCCAAGAAAACTGCAGGTATTTGTCCAGGTAATTGCTATGAGTCAATACTGAATAAAGAAAGAAAGAAAGAAAGAAAGAAAGAAAGAAAGAAAGAAAGAAAGAAAGAAAGAAAGAAAGAAAGAAAGAAAGAAAGAGGTGAAGGAGAAGGAAGTTTTCAATAATTAAAGTCGATATGTCCTAAGTTATTCTAATTAATTAGGATCTTTGCTTTATAGAAGACTCAATTGCTACCATAAATGGATAGGTAATTTGACATGGGTTATTCATAAATTAACAAAAATTATGACTACTTTATTCTGTTTATAACATTCCACATGAATTCACCTGTTACAACACTTTAATGTAAGTAACCTATTGTAATCCCCATATTGCAACAAGGAGGGAAGCTAAAAGAGGGTGTGCTATTCTCCAGTGAGTTAATGCCAGAAGTAAGATTTTAAGTAGAGATTTCTTGATTTGTAGTTATTTATAAATTACTAAGCTATTCTAGTTCATTAGTTACAGAATTAATAACAAGATTCAACCATTTTTCACATTAAGTTATATGTGAAAAAATCCATTTCTCTTAGATCTGCAACTTGGAGATCTTATGTGGACATTTATTTAGCTCATATATCATCATCTAAGTTTTTACAATCAATCCCTATTTGTTCTGAAAAGTTTTTCCTCCCGTTCTGCCATTTTATTCTGATTGCCTTTCATTATCTAAATGGCTAGTCTTTTACTCTCCCATTTATTTTATGAACTAGTGTTGATTGTCATTTATCTATTTATTACATTTGTCCATATTTCTAAATGAATCATTATCTAAAGCCCACTATCACCCACACATTATACTTTATTCTGTTTTATTGCTCCCTCCTTTTGTATTATTTCTATGTTCTGAAAACAGCACAGCCTAGGAACAGCTATAGTTTGCTAAGAATTTGAAGTCAGAACTGGTTCTGCATTAACCCTTAAAAATAATACTCTGTAATTCACTGTTATTGAATTGTTTTATCATTAACATTTTCTTTTCCTACAGGTATCAGGGACTATTGATTTTATTTCAAGTATATAATCATATAAGCATTACAGATAAAAGATCTTACTTTAGAGAGATGTCAAGGAAGAGCCAGCATAGGATAGATGGTACTTTTAAACTTGAGTCAGTTCAAATACTAAGCGGTTAGAATCTTTTCCCCCCTAAATGGTCTCATAACTTACCCCAAATAATTTCAGGGAGAGTTTAGCTTCAAATATGTATACCTTCAGTGAGAATTTAGCTTTAAATTTTCATCAAGGTTGGCATTGCAATTTTTTTTACCCTTTCTACACATGTCTTCAAGACTCCCTATATTTCTTTGTAATTGTTACCAATATCCCAGTTCTTGAGCAAAGTACACACAGCAAGTGGCATCTAATTGACTTTGTCAGGGCTAAGCAAAGTTGAGCCTATTCAGTACTGGTCACTGACAAGCTACCAAGAAATACTAAAGCAATAAGGTAAATTGGCAGGTCAAAAACATCCGAAAAGGAAAAGATAGCAAACTTCTTCCATTACTATTTCCTGGAAGAATGTACAGGAAAGTTTCCTTTGTCTTGATTCATCCTGCATTCTGAAAATAAACAGTAAGCTGATTTCCACCCTATTTTTTATTATACTGAGAAAACCGGATGAGCTATCGGTGACTAAGCTAGATATATGTAGCTACTTTCTGCCAACCCATCTTTCAAATGCTAAATAATGTAGTTATATACAAACTAATTGTATGCTTTTCACTTACCGTAAGTCAAAGTAGATGCCTTCAGGTACAGCTTTTTTCTCTTCAGATAGAAAATAATGGATGACTGACAAGTTATTTCCATAATTTCCTGCCTTTTTTTTTACTCTGACAAAAGTGAACTAGGCAGGGCAATTAGACTCAATGGGTTTTACTTAGCTCAAACAGTATGTGAAAGTTACATGACAGAAGCCTTAAAAATGAGTCATTTTAAATGCTTCTTTCCCCCATTGTTTATTATGAATTTTTATGCATAATACATTGGAGTCTGCATCCAGAAGTTGAAAACACATTAGAATAATGTANCTCTGACAAAAGTGAACTAGGCAGGGCAATTAGACTCAATGGGTTTTACTTAGCTCAAACAGTATGTGAAAGTTACATGACAGAAGCCTTAAAAATGAGTCATTTTAAATGCTTCTTTCCCCCATTGTTTATTATGAATTTTTATGCATAATACATTGGAGTCTGCATCCAGAAGTTGAAAACACATTAGAATAATGTATAAGTCAGTGCACAGAACTTTCATGACCTTTAAGTAATAATTGCGTAGCCTTTTACTTTAATAGAGTTTGGAATTATTATAATTCCACTCCAGTTAGTCACAAAATGTGACTTATTAAAGTTACATATTATAACCCAGTCAGCTGTGGTAGGAAAAGAATTTAAAAACAGAAAGACTGCTATTAGATTAAACAAATCACATTTCAAAGTGCAATAAGAATTGTCTGAGAGTGGGATTTTTTATTGTTCTTTTTGCTTTGTTTTTTTTTTAAACGGCTTGAAATGGCAAAGAATAAGTGCAATAATATTAGATAATAAAAAAGACTCAAGTTTTCAGTACCCAAAGCTTTCTGAACAAATTTTTGCAATCTTTGGATAGTAAATCAGAGGACTGGGGTACTGCATAGGACTGGGGTACTGCAACCAAGATTAACTATCCTCTTGGAAGCCCTACCCAGTTTTCCTTGTAATACATTACCTAAATTGCATTAACGGTCATCTGCAAATTCATATACAAGAAAAAAATCAGCTGTCATCTTTTGCATATGAATATGTCTCACACATTACCTGCAGATAGCATAAAGTTCAATGCTCATAGGATTTGAGAAGAGAATCTGAAAGGGTCCTGAAAGAGAAAAACATTGTGAAAATTCGCTTTTCTATCCCCTGTCCTCTGGTGGAAGTCTATTGAAAGATTACATTTTCCAGTGTTGCTGGAATGGCACTTTCCTCTCTTTGATAATCAGGATCATTTTTTTTCTTTTTCTTACTATCACGTGACTGTTAGGTGCCATGATAGGGATAAATCCAAGAGCAAGTCCAAATTTACAAATTGTTCCCTCCACTGTTCTTTACAATTAGATTAATGTTAAAAACCAAGAGAGGACAACTTCTGGACAAAGAGCTTTTATTTCTTGCTGATTAGATAGAGCATGTTTCTGCCCATCCAGTCCATCACAACTTTCAGACAGTGGTTCAATACTTTCACAGCTTCTCCTGTTCAGCCTGGGAAGGTAATTTACAATTGTGTGTCATAGCATATTGTTAACACTGCACTCTAAACTGGCTCTCAATGGCTCCATAGAGTAGTTGAGTAGCATAGGGAAGAAGAATGACCATTCCACATTGAAGCAATCAAGGACTCAATTCTTCCCACCTTGATGACTGATAAGGTCTGATCACTCAGGTTTGAACCCATTAAAAAAGTCCCCTACAGTTATGGTTTATGGTAATTAATACAAGAGCTTTCTAATAGGACCAGAATGGTGTATTATTTAGTTCCTGATGAAGGGCACATATCAGAGCAACTAATGTTTTTTGTAAGACTGAACCTTGACTGAAAGGGATCAAAATAATCCATTTTCTCTAGAATTCTCTGTTGCCATCACATTATCAATAACTTTCCCCTAAAAGACAAAGGATAAAATTGTCAAATTGTCTGGATTGAGAACTAGCCTCTTTAAGAAAGAGTATATATCAGCTTTATAAGACTAGTGGCATGCCAATTTCTGTCCAAGTTACCTTGATTCCATCATGAGTACAACTATACTTACATCATTTGACTTTCTGAAGAAGCTGTGGGTCTAAACTCAGAGGTGATAAAATAAGAAGACCATGTCTACTTCTTCAGATTACAGAGCAAGATAGTGCCACTTTCTTCCCACTTGGCTCTACAAAACTGGTATCCAAACAGAGCAAAGACAAATGTTTTACCGGCAAAGAAAACTAATTTTTATCCTTTAGAATTGCCTATGGCTATCTTATCCTACCCATCCTTCCCCAGCAGAAGATGTCAGCCTTATGTGGGACATTGTCTAGCAATATACTGTATGTCACAACAAGCATGGAGATTATATACTTCAGCAATGCTATTGCCACTCAAAAACCTTATATGTAAATTGTACCTGGGCTTGTCCATATTTTCTTTAATTTGTAAGACATATTCAGTTCAAGGGCCTGTGCTGTCATTTGCTTTCTAGAAAAATTGGGAGCTGTTTTGGACTGGCAATGAAAAAAACTGTTCAAGAGTAATTTTATCTAATGTTATAGTCATATCTGTATTTTAAAGATCAACCAGGTATGAAATAGAACTTCACAGAAAATTGTGAGTAAATCAAGCTTTCTTTTAACATTTTCAGGATCAATCAGGTTCCTAGAGTCAACTATCTTAATAGTTTCTCCACCCTCAAAGATGTCTGGGATGCCCAGAATTTGCAGTTTGACAAAGGCCATGTTGGCTACCCATTAGCATTGCCCTTACTGTTCCTGTTTATGGAGTCTCCTCCACTCAGAAAGTTGATTCATGAGTCAGGAATTATTCTGTACTCATAGTCCCTGATCAAGCAGACATTCAAACAATGGGGACTTTTGCTTAATACACCTATTTATAGCCCTCCCAGGCCAAGCAGATCTTGGGATGGTAACAGACACCCTAAACCAGGGGTGTCAAACTGCCAGCCCATGGCCGGACACATCACGGGGAAGCTACACCCACAATGGTAAAACCATCCAGATACATTGTGCGATGTGATGTGATGTCATGAGTTTGACATGTCTGCCCTAAACAATCACAACATGTTCTATTTGAATCTACAGAGGAATTACATCCTTTCTCTCTGAAGAAAATGATGGCCTAGCTGAACATATTGAGAAATCCTAGAGAACTAGTGTCAAATAACCTGGAGGAAGGCAAATATTCTTTCCACCTTTAAAAATGGAAAAAGGCAGATCTGAGTAATTTCCAAAGCAAATTATAAAAGCACAGGACCTGCAAGCATCTATAATATAAAGTAATAGTTATCACAAGTTGCATTGGATTTGTCATTAATAACTTTTACCACGTTAACTTGATAACACTGTTTAATTAAATCATTTAGTAAATATGGGGATGCTATAAGGATACAGTAAAACCATACTATAATAGGGTATTTGGAATAGAAGAGATATTGGTAAACCTTTTTTTAGAGCAAAATACATTTGGACTGTATTTGATCTCATGGGATATGAAATAACAGTGATGGATTGATCTTGTCTTGGGGCGAATATTCCTATTATAGTCTTAATGTTCTATTGTGTCATGCATAGTGGGATAAGCACTCACGTATTTAGATATGGGTAGCATTCAATATGCATATGAATAGTGATTCTTAAAGCTCTATGATATTTTGCCTTGACACTTTTTCTTTTACTGATAATTAAAATACTACAGTATGTAAATATAACAGATTTCTTTTTCTTTTATAGTATCAAAATTTCAATCATAATATACTAAATAAAATATTGCATGCGACACAAAAGAGCATTATTCCCTTTATGTCAGACATGTCAAATTCGCGAAGTCACGTGACGTCACACAACATATCGGAGCTTTTTCTCCATTGCTGGCAATGGGGTGGACGCGGCATCCGGATAACACCCCTGCTTTATGTGAATAATTTCTGCCATTAGGAGATGTTAGTCATCTCTGTTATATTACAAAAATATATCAGAGTGAATGAACAAAAGTAAAATATAATAGAAGTACAAATTTTATTCAAAACATTATTAAGATCACATCTGTACAATAACATCCATTAATTAATCTCTATAACAGCAACTGAAAGATCAAAAATGAGATAGAACTCTCCAAAAAAGAAAACTGTAAGAAGAAAGCTGGGTTAATGCATAGTACAGTTTCATACAGAGTTTTAATGTAAGATTTGCTGTAAAGGGACAAACGCTAAAGGATTCCAAAACATTTATACCATAACTCAAGAAATCATGTTACAACACTGTTACTCCCAAAATATGTTGAAAAGTGTAATCAGAAATCACACTGTTGCCTTCAAAACAGGAAAAAAATATTATAGACGTAGTCACAGTAACACTGCATTTCTAGATATTTTTATTAAAATGCAAATTAGTCTATTTCTAAGATGTATATTCAAGTAAATATACTTAGAAATGCAACCTTTGCTGGACAGAAAGAAATAGATAAATTAGAGAGAATAAGAGGGATGCTGTTTAATAACAGCACATTTTAAAGTAATCACATTGATATTTATGTAATATTGAAGTATTTTTTTTAAAAAAAGGAATTTTGTAACTACCAGTATGTATGATGTCATATAGTTCTTTAACTGTTGAAATTCAAGTAATTTGAATTTTTTTTGAATCTTGTTATTGCTATTTTGGAATCTTGTTATCATTATATATATGTTTGTGTGTGTATTAAAACCTGAAATATCATAATAAAATCTGTTAAGAAATATGTAAGGATTCTGTTTAGTTGCTTTTTGAAATAGCAATTGCTCAATAGAAGTTGTAATGTTCTAATTCTAATAATACATTACTGAGGGTGATGAAATAATACTGTGCATTCTGAATTAACAAATCAATTTCTTATCTCTCCAGCCATGTTGTATTGGATGATAACATCTGGAAGTGAATTCTACATATTGGCTTAAACTTCAACAACAAAACTGAAAAGAAAGTTGTGTCTACAGTCATATAGAACAATTGCCTCTATGCTGGCCAGTGGAATTCTTATGCCTAGTAGACAAAATCTTGACAGACTAAAGATATACATTTTAACCTAATAGATATAAGATAGAAATAAGATAGAAAAATGTGGGTAACATAGGAAAATGTGGGTCAGACAGCATCGCCACTAGATGGATTCGTAGCTGACTGACCGGCTGTATTCAGCATGTGGTCCTCAATGGAACTGCATCTACATGGAGGGAAGTGTATAGTGGGGTGCCCCAGGCTCTGTTCTAGGCCCAGTGCTCTTCAACATCTTCATCAACTATTTGGATGAGGGGATAGATGGGGAACTCATCAAATTTACAGATGACACCAAGCTGGCAGGAATAACCAACACTCCAGAAGACAGCCTTAAGATACAGGAGGATCTGGAAAAGATTTGAACACTGGGCGCTATCTAACAAAATAAAAATCAGTGGTGAAAAAAGTAAGGTTCTACATTTAGGCAAGGTGGTACCTTGCTCAAGTAAGGTTCTACATTGAGGCAAGGTGGTACCTTGCTCAATAGTAGCAACTGTGAGAAAGATCTCGGAGTCCTAGTGGACAATCACTTAAATATGAGCCAGCAGTGTGCTGCAGCTGCCAAAAAAACCAACACAGTGTTAGGCTGCATTAACAGAGGGATAGAATCAAGATCACGTGAAGTATTAATACCACTTTACAATGCCTTGGTAAGGCCACATTTGGAATACTGCATCCAGTTTTGGTCACCATGATGTAAAAAAGACGTTGAGACTCTAGAAAGAGTATAGAGAAGAGCAACAAAGATGATTAGGGGACTGCAGGCTAAAACATATAAGGAACGGCTGCTGGAATTGGGTATGTCTAGTTTAATGAAGAGACGGACAACGGGGGACATGATAACAGTGTTCCAATATCTCAGGGGCTGCCACATAGAAGAGGAAGTCAAGCTATTTTCCAAAGCTCCTGAAGGCAGGACAAGAAGTAACGGATGGAAACTAATCAAGGAGAGAAGCAACCTAGAACTAAGGAGAAACTTCCTGACAGTTAGAACAATTAACCAGTGGAACAACCTGCCTCCATAAGCGGTGAATGCTCCAACACTGGAAGTTTTTAAGAAGAGACTGGACAGCCATTTGTCTGAAATGGTATAGGTTTTCCTGCCTGAGCAGTGGGTTGGACTAGATGACCTACAAGGTCCCTTCCAACTTTACTATTATTATTATAATTATATTGTCATGTGTCTGATTAACAAAACACTTAAAAGAACTTTCAGGCATTTTTTTAACCTAAAAGCCTTTATTAAGGTTACAGAGATGTCAGTACGGCATGGTGGAATGCTAAGATCTGATTTTCTTTTCCGTTGCACATACATTCCAGGCATTTATTCCTCCCGTATTTTGGGGTCATGATTCACATCTTCCAATTAACTTGGAAGATGTGATTCACTTCCGGTTCCTTTTTCCCGGGCTTTCCTTTTTCTTCTCCCCTTTCACTGTTGCCTGATTTAACTATAAAAATACCAGACAGTTCTGCATATTGTCAAAGCAAGAATATACAGTATTTGCAGTGTTGACATATATACTCTGGGAGATTCCAGGCCACCCTGAACCTTTTCCTCCTTCCCCCATATAGTTCAGGATTGCACAATCTCTTATCTTGGAATCCTTTCTCCAGAATGTGCTACCTCTTCCATGGAAATCTACATTGTTATTGCCAACATTTCTCCCACCTTCCTTTGCTGCACATTCCATCATACATGCTAAGATTGAGAAACACGTCTATATATAGAGAACTCTCCCTCTATCTAATTGTGATGACACAAGTGCTTCAGATAATGGATGGCCCAGATTGCCTACTTTGTATATTTTGAATAGTAGGTAGAAGAGGCTCCTAAGGTATTTTTATTTAAATATGGTATTATAGATATTTAGGAAATGTTTTCATCAGATCATGTAGTACCATTTTATTAGAGAATGCACTGCAGGGTGTTTATTATGTATAGAACAAAATGCTTTTATATAACAAGCTGATTATGTCACTATCCAGTAGTTCGAAGCTTATATAACAAAAAAAAGCATTTATACTCATTGATTGTTGTTTAGTTTCAGATAAAAAATAGTTTTTCCTTCAATATCCCAAGCCATCACGTGATAGCTAGTAAAACGCTTCTCCAAAACTGTAGTCTGTAAGACCTTAGGGTGATAATTTTGTCACCATGGAGAAAAGCATTATAATAAAAGCAGAGAACTAGTGATTTCCTAGCTATGTTTTTTGTAACGTTGTCATATCTTTCCTGACCATGGAACAGAGATTAGTAAGTTTGTAGGACAGAATGTCAAATTTAGCGTTTGAGTGGCATGGCAAGGGTTGTGTTCTAAGCACATGGATTGGTCAGGACAAAGAAATGGGGAGAGTTCAGACAAAAATTAAATTAAATTTAATTTGAAACTAATTTCAATTATAGTTAATATCATTTGCTATGAATTTGTTGGAGATACACTTCAGATAGATCTAGGACAGTGGTTCTCAACCTGTGGGTCGGGACCCCATTTGGGGTCGCCAGGCAAGGCTGTCCGCCATTTTTTTCTTCGCCATTTTTTTTGTCCGCCATTTTTTTTGTCCGCCATTTTTCCCCCTTTTCCGGCGGGTGCCTTACCTCCCTTGGACTGGGCCAGCTGGTGGTCGGCCTGCTCCGTCTCTGCCACTTGCCGGCGCAGGGGGCGGAACCACGCATGCGCGGCGCTCCCGGGCAGGGAAAGTCCTTGACTTACGACCGGCTGGGTAGTCCTCGACTTACGACCAGTTTAGTCCTCGACTTATGACCGGTTTAGTCCTCGACTTACGACTGGTTGGGGTCGCGGCATTAAAAAGGTTGAGAACCACTGATCTAGGACAACTCACTGCAGCCAACTCACCATGGCCAACTTACTGTGATCAACTCACCATGGCCAACTTGCCACAGCCAACTCGCCATGGAATAACTCACCATGGCCAATTGGCTGTGGGACAATTTGCCATGAAGCAACAGTTACACTAATATAGAAGAAATGGTGGAATATAATCATTAAAGAAAGGATGCCAAAGGAGGGACAAAATGAAATCTGAGTGACAAAAATGTAAATAAGTTAAAAAATTATTTTAAATAATTAAATTGAATTGTTCTGTGGTGAGTTGTCCCAGGGTGAGCTGGCCAAGGCAAATAGGCCAAGGTGAGTTGGCTGCAGCAAGTTGCCCCATTCTGCTTCAGATACATTCATTCTTTGTACCTTTTACCTTATTGACCAGTAGTGGAGTTAGGAATAGATGCACAAAGGAACCATTTGTTCCTCGTGTTCTCTATATTCTGCCCATTGGAACACTGATAGATTTGCCTTTACTGGCTGGAATATAAGAAGAAAAGAGTATTTCCTTCTCTTTTTCCCCACCATAACAATAACAGCTTTGTTGATTCAAATTTCTATGTAGCATATAACTTTATTCACAAACTTGTCCTTTTAAGGCTAAAACAACTGGCCCACATTTCCTTAATGCATTTAGTTCTACTGACATATTTATACAGTACTTTACTAGAGGCCTTAGTGAATAAACTTTAGAATTCCAAGCAGGAATGTCAGCATTTTTCCTACGTATTTAATTATTTCCCTCTTTTCTGACAATAAATAAAGTGACACTTAAAACCTTGGCAACAGATCTATATTGCTGTAGGATGTGTTGTTCAGATTGATGTGAACTGGAGTTCAGCAATATCTAAAAATGATAGATTCCTCTATCCTAAACTGCAATCTTATTGGCTAGAAATCCTCATGTATAAAAATCCACCTGCCATCCTATCTGCACAAAAAAATCTTGCCAATTATATTGCAAGTACAGTTCATAAGAGAAAAGTCCATGTTATTCTATTCCCCATATATGGTATTTTTTTATGATAACACCAGTTTTGGGGCCCAAATGACCATATAGTAACAATAACTCACTTTATGTGATTCAGAGTATAAACAGTCACCCGGCCCTTATTCTCCTCTTAAACCTCCTAAATAATACAGTAATAATATAATAAAATACAGACAGACATTTGCAAACACACAAACAAAGAACTAGGCATGATGACAAATTGATTTTTCTAGCCTCTAATTATATTAAACAAAGGCTCTGCATTGATTCTGTTATTTTCTTATGCTTTTGGTGTCTATTGTCTAGCAAATAGCAACAATTCCTTTTTATCTTCTCTTTGAGAATCTATTAATTCTTTGTCAAAGCTCAGTAGGATACTTCTTTGAGACTGATGTCACAGCCTCATCTGAAACAATATGGTAAACAGAGGTTAGATTGCTTCATATACTTTTTGTTTTTCTTAAGCTGAAATAGTGTTCACTCATACTGTTTAGGTGCAGCTAGGATTATTTTTAAAACCATGTACTGTATGTGTAACAGTTTTCCAAAATAGTTTAATTTTTTAAATGTATAAAAGATACAGATTTTAAATAATTGGCTGGATCTTTACTTTTTACAAAAGACGTCTTACAACACGCTAATAAGTTGGTTCTTTTACAGCCATTTTATTTTTTCCAGATAAAGTGGGAAAACCATTAACAACTATATCCTTCTCCTTTTAATTGTTGCCCTGATTTGATTTACATTCCCCTTGATAATTTTCAGATAAATCCTGGCACATCAATCATTTATTGTTATGTGCCATTTCTCTTCTACAATATGTTTCTTGAGCTGAGACCTGTAAAAGTGTTTTCAGGCACAACCTGGGTTTACGTATATTCCATAGTCTAACAAACTTTTTCTTACAGGCCACATTAATCTTAACTTTCTCATTCCATAAGTATTATGTCATCCAAATCTCAGGTTGTAAGCTTCTAACTGTAAAAGTCTCTTGTTTCTCAGCAACATCTATTCTTTCATTGAGACAAAACAACAAGGAGCAAAATACAGTTTCAAATCCTGTAAATCCAATGTTCCTCTTTCTTGTAACATTTTATATTTACCGTAATTCATTTTCCCTGCCACATAAATTATGATAAAAACAACTTGTAAGTTAAAGGTATTTGCAGATAATGTGGTGTTAATTTAAGCATATTTGCTAGAGGGAGTAGAAGCTTTAATGGGAAAATTAAAAAAAAACATTGATATCTTAGTAGATTTCAAAATTAGTTATCAAAAGAAAAGATGTTAACAAAAAGTACAAAATTCTCAAATAGAACTGGTGGAGAAAATCTGTTTTACAACTGAGAAAAAAGTAAAATATTTAGATATTACTCTGATATTGTATGTTGTTTCAAAATAATTTATGTTAAGACATGGACTGAAATTAGGAAACATATATTAAGATGGGAGAAATCAACATAGTCGGTGTTGAGGGGAATTTGTCTGATACAAATGAATGTTTTGCTAAGAATTATGTTTTATTTTAGAGAATACCTGTTTTGATAACATTTGTCATTTAAACAATGGCAAAAAGACAAGATGTTACTTCTTATATGATCAGATCAAGGTTCCTTACATCAGCGGGCCCCAACCTTTGCGGCTTGGTGGCCTGACTGGGGGGGGGGGAAGAGGGAAACTGGGCTGTTCAAGTGGTGGGCTGCTGTGTGTGCACAGTTCCACTCATGCAAGAGAGAAGAAGAGCCTCTGGGGTGCGGTTTCATGTTCCTTCAGTCTTCTCCATGTCAAAAGCTTTTGAAAAGGAACCGAAGGCCTGAAGTAGCATGAGGTTGCGCTCCCAAAGCCTTTTGTTTGTTTGAAATAGCTTTTGGCATGGAGAAGAGAAGACTTTGAGGATGCAGTCTTGTGCTCCTTCAGAGTCATCAAGGCTGCCAGGAGCTCCAAAAGAGGAATGGACATCCTGCACAGGCAGCCTCAGGGAGTCAGGGAAGCTGAGCAGGGCGCACTCATCCCACTCATCCTCTGCTCTCACAGCTCCACTTTTAGAGTATCAGGAGCAGATGGTTGGGGGGTGGGAGAGGGGAACTGGGCTGTGTGAGTGGTAGGCCAGGGTATACACACACAGCTCCATTCATGCAAGACAGAAGAGAAGCATTTGGAGTGCTGCTTGCATGAGTGGAGCTATGCATACACAGTGGCCTGCTTCTCAAATAGGCCATGGCCTGGTAGCAGGCTGCAGCCCAGAGGCTGGGGACCCCTGCCTTACTGATCAGCATTAGCTAGTCAGCAGTATTAGCAGATGTCGCTCACATTAATTGCTGTTCAATACTCATAATTGGACAACAGGGGATTAAAAATGGGATTTCTCAGAGTTGGAACTGGTCTGATTGGTTTATTTTTGACTCCGAGTAATCACATAGATAGATTTGAGCCAACTACATGCAAAACATATTCTCTTCTATTGAGCTATAGCTTAGTTCCAGATATCCATTTTCAGATATCTGACCCTTTTAGCTTTCCTTTATATTTATTTATTTACAAGACTTATATGTCTGCCCTTTCTTATATCATGACTCTACCTAGCTCTCAAAATCCATACAAATATGGTTAACAACAAATTAATCCTTCCTCCCAAGTGCCAGACCAAACATCCTCATTGCTCAACTCCCACCCACCCCCCGTCGCGCCAATCCTAAATCAATGGTTAGGGGAAAAGCAGATCATCATGTCCCTCCAGGAGGCTAAAAGGATGGGGATCTCAGGTGGGAGGCTCTTTCAAAGGACTGGGGTGGCCAGCAGAAGATGCATTTCTGAGGTCCCATCAGGTAGGCAATATTTAAGGGAGGGGACTTGGAATGTACCCACTCTACCTAACATAATTACTTATTTGTTTTCAGAATAATGATAGTGCACTTTTATGTAGAAAAAAACAAGGTATAATAATGAAAAAACATGATAAATTAAGATATTTAGCTCTATGATGAGATGAGATTAGCTCCTTCCAAAGTAGTGGAAATAACCTCTACATACTGTATGTATTTTTTATATGCCACACTGGAGATTTATTTATTTAATTTCTATGTTAGGAAGAGATTTTAGTAGGTGCTTGGGCACCTTACTTCACACTATCCAGATGCTTAGAGAATGATTTCGCTCATGCATGAAAAGCAAACAAATGACAAATATACAATTGCCTAAGATCATCTGCTCTCCTCTTATAGCATAATCAGAAAGAATATCACCAGGGAATCCCAAGGCCCAGAGCATAATAATAGTAAACTACTCAGAATGCTACTATAAACACTGGTAAATATTGTTGCTAGAAAAACAATGTGGCTTGAATTAATACTATCATTACCCTTGTATAAATAGTATCATTACTTTGTATAAATTGTATAAATAAGTAGATTTTCCCCAAGTTAGCTTAAGTAGTGCATCAGTGCCTACTCCATGAATATATGGAGAATAATATATATTCTCAAATCATTTTACAGCCTTCCCAGTCATAGGAGAGTTGCTTAGAAGAAGCTGAAGCTGTGGAAGGGGATCACATTAGGCCCATTTTCAAGGGAAAGAGTGGCGAGAAAATAATTAGCAATCTGCTACAAGAAACTCTAATTCATGCAATGCTTCTCAGTAATCTTCTTTTGTCTATTTTAATTTTGTTGATAGACCACTTATACAGCCTAATGTAATGTAAATAAACCTGTGCTTTTGCCATGAGAAACTGTTACTATTTATTAAAAAAATAGATGCTATCTTCTCTGTTAACAGCAGGGTGAGTGCAAAAATGCTATAAAACAGCAGCAACAATAATATTAAAACAAGAAAACATAAAAAATTAAAACTAGATCTGTAACTGTATGTTAGAATATTAAAATGCCTGGGTAATCTAGGTAATTGTGGTTACAATTACAACCAGAGGCATGGGGCTTATTTATTGATTTGACTTTATGTAATTTCACCAGACGGTCGCATAGCTGTCTGTCTGTCTGTCTGTCTGTCTGTCTGTCTGTCTGTCTGTCTGTCTATCTATCTATCTATGTCACTCACTTATACCACTATCGGAACCACTTTGACCTTTACTTTCCACATCCTCTCTAGTTCCTCTTTCATGCCCGGTACTTCTCCAGTTTCTCATATTCCTTCTTCTTGATGTTGCTATCATTTGGCACTGCTACATCCATCACCATCATTTGTTCTGGTCCTTATCTACTACTATGATGTCTAGTACTAGTGGCTAGTATCTGCCTAGTCATTTGGATCTGGAAATCTCAAAGGATCTTAGCCCTGTAAATCTCCATGACCCTCTGTAAAATCTCCCTTCTGGACTTGGGAGAGCCTAGCCTATACCCTGTGCAGATGTTCCTACATAATGCCAGCTGCTTGGTTGTGCTATTCAGTGTGTGCTGTTCTTGCCTGCATCTTACATATTACCACTGTATAGTTGGGCTGTCTCTGAGCCTATCTTGCTTCATTTTTCTATGAATCTGGTGCTTAGTGCCTGTTCTTGTGCTGCTATGATCAGTGCCTCAGTGCTGTCTTTTTGTCATCCTTTTCCAGCCAGCAATAAATGGCTGGATTTCCCAATATCTGCCACCTCAGCTATCTCTTGATGGCACATCTCAAGCAGGGTTTGTCTTTCTATTACAAGTCCTCTACTTGATCTTCCTCCCGGCATTCTTTCATCTTTGAATGCCATCTTACTGATGTACTCCTGGATACTCTGGGTTATTGAAATGGCTGTCTATGTTTTTCTCTGTGTCTTTTCTTTTTCTGTTTTTATTGTAAAATAAAATATTTTTTTATTATATATTTTAAAAGTTAGAATAACTACCCCCTATTCCCAACTTCCAACCCCAGATTGGATACTTAAAGGACCTTTTGCAGAAATAGTTTTTTTCAACAGGGGAAAGAAATATTCTGAGCAGTCATATAGTATTATTATACCCAGAATAAGCAGACAACACCCTACTAAATTAAAAGTTTATTTAGAATCTCAGTGTTGTGACCATCTTTTTTATTTTGGCAAGAAGATTCTTTTTTCCTGCCAAGGCTTGATCTCTTGTTCTCAGACTAATTCATTTTTGTAATATAACTCACTGAATTTATTGATATGCCAATACTCAGTGAAATATTTTGTTCCCCTGAATTACTGTAGGTAAACTATTTGCTGTAATTCCAGTGAGAATAAATTTTAAATCTTGCTGACATGGACATGTTTCTCAAAATAAAAACAAATGAGAAATGTCATTATAAAACAACTAAGCACTTTACAGGATATAAAAGGAAATGAAGGCAGGGCGAATAAAAGATGGAGAAGCTTCTTTTATTTTTAAGTCATTGATTTTTCAATACTATTAAAAATTCCAGCCTTCATTTTTTCTCTCAACTTGTATCTAGATACCAAAGAATATATGCATGACACAAATATAATTACATTTTCATTTTAGTGCAGCACATAATAAACGAACCACTACAGGCAATGTATTTTACATAAAACAGTTCTGAGTATGTGTCATAACTGGTAGGATGTACGTAACAATATGTTGGCTTGCAAAAGAGCCTTTAGATTACAGGTCCCAACTTGCAGCCTGCATAGAATATTATAAACTGTTTTGATGTAAAATTTGGCTTTGGTTGCACTTCTGGCATACTTTCCAAAATATGTGAGTACTGATTGTTGTTGTCCTTACCATTAGCAGGGAAGGGAAAGGGAGAGAAGTCTAAAGCTACTACATTATTTTACTAAGGAAGGAAAGAAATTCCTATAGATTTTACTCCACTAGTCATTGCTGAATATAGGGGCGGCATTCATGTCCATTTTGAGACCATGAGCAGCGGTATCCAAAGACATTTCCATGGTCAGGTGGTCAGCATGACATTGCAGAGCACTGTTTCCTCCCCACAGAAGTGGTACTTATTTATCTACTTGTATCTGCATGGTTTTGCACTGCTAGGTGGGCAGGAGCGAGGCAAAGATAAATGCACACCCCATTGCACAACGCTCAGGTTTCAAACACAGGCTGTGTTCTTTCCAGCCAGCAAGCTCAGAATCTTAACCACTGAACCATTGTGCTGCCCCTATTTAATTAGAAGGTGTAATATAAAATCTGTGATTTATAAAAGCTATGATCAATTAAAAATAATTATCAATAGGCCAGTCTGGTGTAAAATGTGGCATATATAGAGTATGACTTGGAACAGAAGAAGAATAAATCACAGAGTATGGATGAGGTAATGTAATATAATTAGTGGTGGAATTCAAATATGTGAACAACCGGTTCTCTGTGTGGATGATGCTTCCGGAAGTCCATTCTGGGCCTGGGCAACAAAAAATTAGCTACCGGCTGAATCCTACCACTGAATATAATGTAATGTAATATGACATGACATGACAGAAGGAAGGAAGGAAGGAAGGAAGGAAGGAAGGAAGGAAGGAAGGAAGGAAGGAAAGAAGGAAAGAAGGAAAGAAGGAAAGTTTTGTTTTGGCATAAGAGAAGGATAATAGATCTGATTGAAGGCTCTGATACTACGGAACAATATAAAATCTAAATAAATAAATACATAAAATAATATGTTATAAAATACCAGTAGATGTCATCTAAGCTGTTTGGTTGCATTAGGCACTACATCAGTGTGGTACTTTTGTCAAGGAGTGCCACTGTGCAGAGCTGCCAAAAGGACAGAGATGGGAGAGATAGGCATGTGGGAGGAGTTAAGGAGATCCTGTGGTTGTAAGTGTGGGCAGGCACGTTTGTTCATGTGACTGCAGGGGCACTTCAATGTCTGTAACTATTTGCAGTTACAATGCTGATGAAAAAGAAACTGTGACAGGATTTATGATTTTTGCTGGAAAGCTGAAGTAAGATCATAAGCACAGACTCATTTTTACTTACTGTTTTGCTTAATGTTTGAGTTGTCTTTCTATAAAACCTCATCTCTGTACACAGATATGCATATTAAAATGTAGAGATTTTATAAAATGTGTATGAGAACAGCCAAATATGTTAAGTATCTAGCAACATTCTTCCTACATGTGCTGTACTTCATCATCAGCAGAATGAAGAAAATGAAAAAATAAAGGATAGAGATCATATTTGTCTTCTTGATCATTCTATCATAAGATGCAGTAATTGAGAAATAGGGATTTGAAATAGAATTTATATTTCATGTTACTCTGAAGGTATAAAAAAAAATATATTTTCTATGCTAGCTGTAAGGAAAGCTTCAGCTATTAATGGGTTTCCAAGGAAATTAGTCAGTGTTTGCATTTTTTTACATGATTGTCCAAGAATCTTGTTTTCACATTTTATTGTTTTCCCAGGAAGATTGACCAAGCAAATTTTGAGATCAGCTAGGAGAAGAAAGATGCAATTGGCATATGCTAATTTTTAATCTGACTATCAGTAGGAGGGACTTTTACACAGTAGAATATATATCTCCAGAATATGCAAACGTTTTCCGATCACTTCATTACGATTTTAGTTAAGATGGACATTCCAAAGCTTGACAAAAGAAACTCCGATGGAATATACTAATATAACAATAAGAATAGATTGGTTAAATCAAGGATCTCCAAATATTTTTATCAAGCAGCCAGTGTATAGACCAGTGTTTTTCAAACTTGGCAACTTTTAGATTTATGGATTTCCCAGAAATCACTAGCCAGTATGGGAAGCTGAAGTTTACACATCTGAAAGTTGGCAAATTTGAAAAACACTGTGATAGACTATATCTTTGCAGTTAATGTCCTAAAGTGTCCTATTTATTACTTACCCTGAGTATTCAATCAAACATAGTATTCATTACATTGATTTAACTTCTGTTTAGCTGTTTTGACATTCATTCTGTTTGCTTTACTCCCTGTTGGTTCCTTCTCTGAACTTTGTGGGTTCTTTATACTGTCAGTTTATAGTTAAAATCCCCAGGAAATAATTATGTTTGTGTTTAAACCTGTATTATAGACAGTAGGGTATAATCCTTTCTGCAGTTTTATCCTGTGAGGCAGTGATCATTATGGTTCCTCTACCTCTGCACAATAGCTTACTGAGTAAAAGTGTTACTATATAATGTCAAACTCAATACAAATTCATTCTCTAGAAGTAAATTTAAGACATTGAGAAAATGTGCTAAATGGAAGCTTTGAAAATATACTCTTTTTTTTGGTCAGGTGTAAAACCCTAGCTTTTATTTGTTTTATTTTTATTTTTAAAAAAGCCACCATTTCACACCACTGATTCCAGAGCTTTAATGTAACCCCTCCAGAGTAAGAAGACTACAGACTGCAATTAGCATCAGAAGGAATGTCTACAGGCTATTACTCACTGCTTTCCCGGGCTTGATATGATGTCATGCATCACTTTGTTGCTTAAGATTAAAGAAAGAGATTTGTACTGATTCCAATTACTTTCATTCCCAATTTAGCAGACAATATGGGTTCTTAATGATTAGTCAATTAGCCTCTAAGTATCAGGGTTACAGGTGACTCTTTAAGGAATGTAATGACTTAATTGCATTTCATCAATAAATAAATAACAAGTTACATATGGATTGTACTAAAACACGTGCATGTGCACACACACACAAACTTCCCTAGGGAAAGTGCTTGGGCTTGACTTGGAATAGAAAAAAATGGAAAGGATAATTCAAGTTTTCAAGAGAAAGCAAAATACAAATAACAAAATGACTATACAAATTCAGAGTAATTGTAAAGAGAATTAATGCATTAAATTTAGGAAAACTCCTTGTTGGGTATTTCAGCAACATCTCCTTTTGGGAATTCTTTTTATTGAACTAACTCATTGTGACTGTCCTTATTGACTAAAAGCTGTCACCAAACTTTCTTGTTAGGAAATCATTCTCCCAATTTAGCCTTTTTGGTAGTTTTGGGGAAAGTAAACTGAGTTCAATAGAGGCAGAAAAGACAAGCCCGGAATGTACAAATGTCTAAAATCAGAATCAGAATATAGGACTCAAAATGCTGGAAGAAGAGTGTTCTAAACTAGAATAGTTGTTGCAACAGGCCTAATGAAAGCATTATCTTTTACCCTGTTCAAGATACATTATATGGGTCAGAATTAGTTAATTTGAGGAATATATAACATATTTTTTATTTTGTTTATTGCATATGCAAAATTATCATGTTGTTACCTTTTGGCAAAAACAATGTTATACAAAGTACAGAAAAGAATTAATGACTAATAGAAACAAAAAAGAAGAAAAAATAAATAGAATGAGTTATTACCAACAGCATTTACTATATTGTTTCATATTTTCATTCAGCCAATGTTGATAGTTTAGAGAAGTGAACTAGAAGTAATAGAGTGAAATTTAGAGTCAGACTTGAAATTATTCATTTAATAAACAAACATCAAATACACAATGAAGGAATGATGGAACTAGAAAATATGGCAAAACTAATATGCTTATTTAGAACTGGCTTCCTGTTTTGCACAGTAGCACCAGTAGCCAAGGGATCGAGGTGCTCCGCACTCTTCGGCTGATTCTTCGCTGTCTGGGGACCCTAAATGGGCCAAAAGTCAGCCCAAAGAGGCAGCAAAGAAGGAAGGAATCTCCACCGACTGTGGAGAGATGGTAGTCGATCCAGTCAATTGGGGAAAGCTCTCCAGAAACCAACAGAAGAAAGGTTAGCATCACTCCAGAGTCTAGCCCAAATACAAGCAGCTGAAGCCCAAAAGCACTAAGTCAAGCTTAATAGTAAACAACGTGTTTGGAACTGGGTAAGAATATTGATTCTCTCTCTTCTATCTTATTGATTTTCTGAAAAAAAAACCAAGAAGCAAAAATCCTCCGAAAGTGAGAGAGGGGGATTTTCGCTCTACCCTCCTACAGATGTAAGGAGCAAATTAAATTTTTATGGGGAAAAGAAACATACTGAAATGAAATGACTATAAGACTTAAATCTGGATAAGTGTGAAATTGGTGGAATAAGTTAAGATTTTCTTGCCTAAAGATTATTGATGCAAATAGAAGGCAATTGCCTGTTTTGAAAACTGAAAAATGAACTAGTGCAAAAACTATAAAATTTAGAAAAAAATTGACCTCCCTGGATTATAATTTTTTGTTGAACTGTGACTTTAAAGCTGTTTTCAGAGAAAGGAAAGCTTTACTTTTGGCTATTATGGAGCATCAGATGTCTGCAGAAAAAACATATCAAGAAAAAACAAATACTTTCCAGGAGGAAATGTATGCTATGCTACAACTAATACAAATGACAATGACCTCAAACCACAAGGAAATTAAAAATAACTTTGAAAATTTAAATGAGCATATCTTCAATTTAACTTCACAATAAACAAACTCCCAGAAAACAAAAAGAGAGAGCTATCAAGTAAAGCAGATAATTGAGCATAAATTAGAGGAAAGAAATTTAAAGATGGAATTTAATAATGGAAGGAACTATGATTTAATCCAGATGGAGGAAAACTTGCAGGAAATATTGGACACGGAAAAGACAATCTACACTTTAAAATTGTAAAATAAGTCTAAGGACAAGAAAAAAGATTTGACAAAATGGATTACAGAGCTGTCAGAAGAACCATGAGAACTTGAGAGACAAAAATGATAAGAGAAACTAAGAGAGAAGAAAGAAAAAGATTTTCAAGGTATCTAATGGAGTTAAACAAAAACATCTTACTTGACTAATTTCTTGTACCTATAACAATATCTACAAAGCTATGGGAAGACTTTTTGGTCCAGTGGAGCATACTGATTAGGAAAGATGTTTGACAAAAAAGAAGAAGCTAAAGTTAGAATTAAGAAATTAGATGATGGGACTTATCAGATGGAATATTCAAAGATTAAGCACTTGTTTGAATATGGTTAAAGAAATAAAATTCTGGATATAAATGAATTTTAGTTTAAGAGGGATAGGCTCCTCAAGCAACATAGTATTAATGTTTTAGATACTTAAGTATAATGGATTTTGAGAAAATTTTAATTAATAAGAATGTTTTGTGTAGTTTTAAAAAATTACTTGTGGATTTATTAGATGGAATACTTAAAGATTAAATATTGGTTTGAATATGCTTAAAATAAATAGAACATTTTTTGGATATAAATGTATTTTAGCTTAAGAGGGACATATTTTTCAAGTAGTATATTATTTCTTTTTTTCTTCTCTTTTTGTTTTTGTTTTAAGATATGAGAAATGTAAAAGTGTTGGGATGGCTTGTATGAGGAAAAAGACTTAAATACTTAAGTGTAATTAATTCTAATAAAATCTTAACAGGTAAAAATGTTTTTTGAACATTGTGGGGAAAACAAATTTAAATGAGAACTTTAAAAACAGGATCTATGACAAGGTGTTTAAGATGATTAATTAAAAAAGAAGCTCCATATTGATGTGGCTGCTACTTGTAGAAATATTAGAAAAATGTCTATATTTAATTGTTATCTACTTAAATTACTAAGAATTATTTAATTGTTATATACTTAAATTACTAAGAAATATACTAATTTAAGGTTGATAAAAGAGAAAATTATTGGAAGAAGAGAAAATCAAGGAAAGCTACTATCTGGAGTATGGAATTATGGAAACTAATTGTTACTGATTGTTTGTAAATATAAACCCAGACAACATGCTGTTTACCAAATATTAATGGTGATTATGTTAAAAAAATCAATAAAATATATTTTAAAAATATGCTTATTTAGAACTTTTGGCAGTAAAAAAAATAAATTAACTTGTTTGCTTGGAAAGATTGACTATTACATTTGTTAGTAACTGGAAACCTCTTATGAACCTTTTGCTGAATAAAGAAGAAAAAATGAATTGATGGTTTAAAAACATTGATGTAACCTTAGAGAGAGAGAGAGGATAAAATATAAATATAATTGCTGTTAAGAAAATGAACTAATCTGCAAAACAGATGCTTCCTTTTCTATTGAACATTCTTTTCAGATATGTGAAAAATCAAAACTCCTCCATAACGCCTTCAAGAAATATTCAGGCACCATGTAAAGATAAGAGCCTTGATTAAAAACTAAATGCTTATGCAAATTAAGAATTCTCAAATGCTAATTTTATCATAAATATTCATTGTGGCACAGAAATGATGCAAGGTAATTCTTATACTTCAAAACTTCTGCATGCATAGACTGGTCCAGTAAAAGATATTTCACACTTTGTATGTCTCATTCCTTGAGATTAATGCTGCAATATTATTTTATACAAATATTATGTATAACTCCAAGGGGATAATGTAAATGAAAAAGATTTTAAAAAATGAAATATATTAATATTATCTTACAGTTTCCTCGTGTGTTTTAGAAAAGTATTCCTTATTGGCATCATTTTCCCACAAGTGCCATAGATGCTAGTTTCTCATCTTTTGTTGCATAAGGCATGTTTTGCATAAACATTATAATTAATCAACATAGTTAAATAAAACATAAACACCAGCAACAAGGCAATAGTAACTTTTGTAACTTGTAAAATAAGGTTCTTTATTTTTTGTAAGTTTGTAGAGAGAAAAATAATTGTCCAGTGATTGTTAACTTGACATAATGCACAATCCTCAACTTTGTTTTATTTTATTATTATTACAATTCTTTTTCCATTCATAAAAATAAAAGAAAATAATTTGATAAATAAGTAGCATTTGTAATAAATATGTTATCTTCATATTTATATTTTTCTATGTTTCAATGCTTGCTATATATTAAATTTCTGTTGTTTTCAGAAAATGTAGGAACTCAGAAGGTGGATAGTATGATTATCAAGAAATCCCTTCTAAAGAGAGAACAAACTGATCCTTCAAGGATTTTCTGAAAAGTCATCCACCATGTTGAAATGGCATTTTTCCATCCATGGATTCCATTGGCATAGGAATATGTCCAGTGGTGGGATTCAGATATGTGAACAACAGGTTCTCTGTGTGGATGCTGCTTCCAAAAGTCCGTTCTGGGCCTGGGCAACAAAAAATTAGCTATTGGTTCTGCCAAAGAGGTATGAACTGGCTGAATCCCACCACTGAATATGTCAGACATTTTTAAAATCTCTTCAGGGGCACTTAACAAGAACCACTACTGGGACTTATCCTGTACATGTTCACTGCCAATACTTGGAGAGCAATGATAACAAATAATGAGGAGCTATCATGCTCAATGTGCCACATATAAAAACCAAACCTGGATTTGCATGTATTTTAACTGTGAATTGAGTGCTTAGAGAGAGAGATACAGTCCAAGATTTTTGAGACGATGTAATACTATGCATGCAGCATTTAAGTAAAAGTTCATTAATTTAACTCTTTAATTTCCATTTTGATTCTCTTGTTTCTATTAAGCAGCTACTGCATTTCATATTCAAGCCGTTCAAAATATTCTATCTTTGCTTAATATTTAGTTTAGCAAATATTCAAATAACAGCCGTTAGCTGCAAGATGCATATGTGTCTCATAGGTATATTTTTATACAAAGTGCTGTTCCATTAATATTATTTGTTGTGTGCCACAAATATTACAATAATAAAGAAAAACACCATGTCAGAGGAATCATTTCCAGCAGGAATGCAATATACATTATCTCTTTCCGTTTGAAAGGGAAAAAAATGAGAATTACAATGCTTGATTTATCTGGTGTTGCTTTTAACAAGCTAGGGATTAGAAGAAGCCACTCTGCTTGGTAAACTATTTTCATAAAATTCATAATACCAAAAATTGATTCAGTCATCTCTTCTTTGTATAAAATATATCAAATACCCTTCCTTTAATTCAGCCATAGTTGGCTACTTAGAAATTCTGAGGAAATGCTGATATCAGTGCACTTTGTGACTGTCTTGGAATATGAATTGGGTGTATTCTTATAGCACTGAGGTATGTTAAAGCCAGCCATCCTGTCCAATTTCTCCAATTTCGGCTGTCATCTGCACAGGGAAGAATTTCCATTCCAAATATAGCTGTATTAAAAATGATGGCATTGGCAAGATTTATTTATTTATTCATTCATTCACCATTTATTCTTCAAAATATAGTCTGTCCAATTCCAAAATGATTCTAGATCAGTGTCCCCCAACTGTTTGGGCACCAGGGACCAATTCAATGGAGAGAGGTTTTCCCATGGACTGAAAGAAGCATGGTTTCGTGTAGTGCCTGCATCTCGCCGATGGGGCTTTGCTTGCTTGAGCGGCCCATTTTCTGGCATGCCATGGACCAGTGCTGGTCCATGGCCCGGGGGTTGTGGACCCCTGTTCTAGATAGTTTCTAAATTAAAAACACAGAGAAAACAATACATACAAGAAAAGAATAGTGGTTGCCCCTGAAGTAACAAATAAAAAATATCAGTCAGCCCATCCCTCAACTTAAAGGGACCCCACTAACCCAAGACTGGGAGAAAAGCAAGGTTTTAAAGGCTTTTTTAAATGGCAGATAGAAAGATGTCATCATTATCTCCAGAGGGATATTGTTTCACAGGACAGGTAGAGCAGGAGAGAAGGCTTGCTTCTTGGTCCCACTAGACTGGGTGATACTTCCTAAAGGCTGAGACCCAACCAAACAACTCTGTGGATTCCTAGTGGGCAGCAGATGCTATGTCCCTAAGATAATTAGGCCTTACTTATGTCAAGATGATCTTTTCTGCCTTTTCTGCTCTTCATTTTCCATTTATTTGGCATTCACCTATAATAGCATCTCAAGTGACAGGAGGAAGAGATGGGAAAAAGTATGTAAAAAATTCCTTATTCTATATCATCATTGAAAAAAGCATCATCCGCTACTGTTAACTCCAACAGCCCTAAATATAATTTATGAGGTTTATAAGAACAACTATGAATGATGTTCCAGTGATGATATCAGAAGTAGAACAGGTCCAGATCTGGACTTGGCCCATATCTGCATAGAAGATAATGGGATCTGTTCTACCTCATCTGTTGAACAAGCTTAGAAGTAGCCACTGAGAAGTTCAATTTTAGATGATGATGTCCAATTATTAGAAGAGATATTTCAGTTTACATGAATAACTTTATGATTGGGTTTATGCATTCTCCTAAGCCATTATTGATTTTAATTGTATTTTATGGAATAAAAGCTAATTGGATGGGCTTATACTGTGCACAGAATAAAGTCAAAAATCATATTATATTCATATTATTAATAAACAAGTATTTTACAAGTTTTGTAAAATAAATATTTATACTTATTTTTCAAGTAAACATAGTTAGGTCAAGGCACCATCAATATGTAGTAGGCTGATGCATTGCTGAATTAAGAGTGCACTTTATAACCATGAACTCCCATGTACAAATTTTAATTCAACTGGTTCTATAAAACCCATATCTGTTAACAATATCAGTTTATCACCAAAATATTATCAGGGTTTCTAATGCTAAATTTAAATCAGAAGACGTTGTTTTGATTTGTTCTCTAAGTTAAATAAAATTAAAATATATTATTATATATTATAAAATATATTATATTGCATTATTGCTTCTACAGACACAACTTTTTCTGAATTTTCTCTTCCTCTTGCTCCTCTTCCTCCTTCCAGTTATTCAGGTGCTTAATCTGGATTTGACATGTTTGTCAAGCCTTCAATTCCTTTTATTATCATCATCATTATTATTAAAAATGTGAGGGAAATATTTTCCTGGAATGAGCAAAGGCAAATAAGGAG
>NW_015389568.1:0-24555 GCF_001527695.2 Protobothrops mucrosquamatus
CATGAGAAAAGCACATCTTCCTTCCCCTGTCCTGACCACTTTCTACAGGGGGACAATCGAGAGCATCCTGTCATATAGCATCACAGTCTGGTTTGGAAGCATCACTGCTTCAGACAGGAAGGCGGTGCGGAGAGTGGTGAGGATGGCCAAAAAGATCATTGGCAGTTCCCTCCCTCCCATCCAGGACATAGCACAGAAGAGTTGCTTGAGCAGGGTGCGTAAGATTGTCTGGAACACTACACATCCTCTCCACGACCTGTTTTCCTTGTTACCTTCTGGGAGGAGGCTTCGTGGTATCCGTAGCAGAACATCCAGATTCAGCCATAGTTTCATTCCATACAGCATTAACCTTGTGAACTCTCAAGCTTCCTCCTTCCGTTATATATTCAAGAAGGACAGTATTTAATATTTAATTTGTTATGTATATGTAGGGGTGTGGATCTATACATATGTTGTTCATAGTATGTTTAGGTGTGTGTCATGTATGTGTTTCACTTTGAGAGCGGGCAACTAAATTTCATTTTTGATGTGTGCCATTGTGCCCACAGTAAAAAAATGACAGTAAAGGTTATCTTATCTGGAAACTGGCTGGGACGATCACAAGTGATAATCACAGGACCCTGGTATGCTGCAACTGTCGTAAATACATGCCAGTTGCCAAGCGCCTGAATTTTGCTCACATAACCAGAGGAATGCTGAAATGTTTATAAGTGTGAGGACTGGTTGTAAGTCACTTTTTTCAGTGCTGTTGCAACTTTGAACAGTTGCTAAAAGAACGGTTGTACATCAAGGATTACCCATCATGGAGAAAAAAGAGCAGCACAACTGGGAAAAATCCGGAGTTGGATGCTAAGAAACCTGGGGAATATTCAGAGAAAAAAAAATCATTTCTAAACTGAGCCCTCATTAATGCTATAGACTGCCTTTTTCTCAGCACTGACAGTACGTGAAGATGAAATGGATTTTATGATTCAAGTTCTCGGTGGAAGGAAATAGACGCTCTGAGATCTGCCTTCACAGCTTCAGTTTATCCAGTAGCTAATTGATCTATTTTCCCCTCGAAGGGCAATGATTTCCTGGAGACAGATCATTCAAAGTGGATACAAGGGTGTCCTGTGCTAAGAAGTGAATCGCTGGACGATCAATTCTTCACTTCATCAAAGCTGCCGTTTGGAGTTTTCAGTTGCAGATTTGAATTATTGCTTTCTCTCTTCTTCTTCTTCTTCTTCTTCTTCTTCTTCTTCTTCTTCTTCTTCTTCTTCTTCTTCTTCTTCTTCTTCTTCTTCTTCTTCTTCTTCTTCTTCTTCTTCTTCTTCTTCTTCTTCTTCTTCTTCTTCTTCTTCTTCTTCTTCTTCTTCTTCTTCTTCTTCTTCTTCTTCTTCTTCTTCTTCTTCTTCTTNGGGCGGACGGACGGACGGATGGACGGACGGACGGATGGATGGATGGACGGACAGACGGACGGACGGACGGACGGACGGACAGACAGACAGACAGATAGATAGATAGATGGATAGATAGATAGATGATGGATGATGGATGATGGATGGATGGATGGATGGATGAATTTGTTCTCTCTCTTTCTGCCCTAGAAAGATAACAGAATAACAAACTGGAAGATACCTCAGAGTTCTTCCAGTTCAGACAGGTCAAACTCTTGATGTCACGTGACATCGCGCAACGTATCAGAGCTTTTTCCCCATTGCCGGCAATGGGGTGGGCGCGGTTTCCTGGTGATGCATCCAGCCCACGGGCTGGCAGTTTGACATCCCTGTTCTAGTCCAACCCCCTGCTCAGGCAGGAAACCCTATACCATTTCAGACAAATGATTGTCCAATCTCTGCTTAAAAACCTCCAGTGTTGGAGCATTCACAACTTCTGGAGGCAAGTCGTTCCACTGATTAATTGTTCCAACTGTCAGGAAATTTCTCCTTAGTTCTAAATTAGTTTCCTTGGTTCTTGTCCTCCCTTCAGGAGCTTTGGAAAATAGGTTGACACTGGCAAAGCACTTCTGACAACATTGCCTAGAAAATTGCAGGGATGTGTTCTTTCCGTGATCAGGGGCCATGTTTGACTAGTTATTCAGTATTGTTGACAGAGGAATCAGAGCAATACAAACTGCAGTGGCGAGAACAAGTCTCCTTGAAAGTTTCCTCTCCAGATATTAACCTCTCCTAATCTATCACCAGCAACCATGTCTTTCATTGTGCCATCAATCTTTGCACAAAGCTTTTGATGTTTCTACTCTATTGATATTATTATTATTATGAATTTGATCATGGAAAGATTCTTGTCTTTGATCTGATACAGCAAAGGTGTACCTACTACAGTGCTTGCTTTGAAAATGGTTCGGGAGACATGCTTTGGATCCTGTATGTATTTATTTTTACAAATTTATTTATTAAAGGAGACCAACCTTTTTCAGACTTTCCCATCAGCCTAAAAAGAAAGATCCTACCAATTTAAGGGTCAAGATTCTTTAAAGTAGTGCCATTCTATTTTTTTTTTTTTTTTTGGTTCTCCTGAGAAATGTTGGCTCCATTCATAAATTCATAATTTTATAAATAGCAGAGCAATTTAGATTTGGCAGCACATAATTTAACAAATGCAGTCGGTTAATAAATAAATACAATCAGTTAAAAATAACCCGTGATCAATGGGATAAAAGATGCAAAGAGTTAGTGTTTCTGGAGCCAATTCTCCTACATTTATATATCTACAGAAGGAGTACAAGTAATCCTCGATTTGCAAACATTAATTTAATCAGTGTTTGAAGTTACAATGGAATAGAAAAAAAAGGGATTTATGACCAGTCCTTACAACCATTGTAGTTCAACCACATAATCAAAATTTAGGCGCTTGGCATATATTTATGATAGTTGCAGTGTCCCAGAGTCGTGTGAGCTCCATTTGCAACCTCTGACAAACAAGGTGAATGGGGGAAGCCAGGTTCCTTAATGACCCACATTCATTTAACAACTGTGGTGATTCGCTTAAGACGTATGGTAAAAAGAGATAGACTCAAGATCACGTGAAGTATTAATACCACTTTACAAGGCCTTGGTAAGGTCACACTTGGAATCCTGCATCCAGTTTTGGTCACCACGATGTAAAAAAGATGTTGAGACTCTAGAAAGAGTACAGAGAAGAGCAACAAAGAGGATCAGGGGACTGGAGGCTAAAGCATATAAGGAGCGGTTGCTGGAATTGGGTATGTCTAGTTTAATGAAGAGAAGGACGACATGATAGCAGTGTTCCAATATCTCAGGGGCTGCCACAAAGAAGAGAGAGTCAAGCTATTCTCCAAAGCGCCTGAAAGCAGGACAAGAAGCAACGGATGGAAACTGATCAAGGAGAGAAGCAACCTAGAACTAAGGAGAAACTTCCTGACAGTTAGAACAATTAACCAGTGGAACAACCTGCCTCCAGAAGTGGTGAATGCTCCAACACTGGAAGTTTTTAAGAAGAGACTGGACAGCCATTTGTCTGAAGTGGTATAGGGTTTCCTGCCTGAGCAGGAGGTTGGACTAGATGACCTCCAAGGTCCCTTCCAACTTTTTTATTATTATTATTATTATTATTATTATTATTATTATTATTATTATTATTATTATTATTATTATTATTATTATTATTAAAAATTAAAACAAGGGGCCTGACTCGCTTAAAAACTCCCTCACTTAGCAATGGAAATTCATTGGTAGTCAGTCAAGGACTATCCATATCTCTGCAGGTATATTTCCCACTTCTGCTTTGCTAAAGGTTACAAAATAAAATTAATCTTGCATATATGCCAAGAATCTTCGGGGCTTTCTCTTCTTTGGGAAATGAAGTTGCAGTTCTGTCCTTAAAACTTCTTTCCACTCACTGAAACGGAGGAAATGCAACCAGGCTCGGCCGTGACAACTTTGTAAATGGATCACGCGGATTATTCTGTCAGGAGCACGGTATTTCCCGAACTCATGAGTGAGATTTTAAAAAGCGAATTAGCTAAAGATGCATTTAATCAAGCAAGCAAAGCAAGTGCCCGGGAGGGTGTGTTTGATGTACAAAAATTGCTGATAACAAATGCAATATTTTTTTTAAAAAAATAGTTCTGACTTCTCTCTCATTGAAATAACTCATCGAAGAGTCTGTCTACTGTGAAGACATCCCTGAAAAATAAATAATATATGTCAATGATTAACAATATGATGACACTTTCTAAAGCATACTAAATGGAATCTTCATAGAAAGGTGAACTCACTAATGCTGGGCACATAACAGAATAATAGAATTGGTAGGGGGCTTGGAGGTCCTCTAGCCCAACCCCCTGCTCAGGCAGGAAGCCCTATACCATTTCAGACAAATGGCTGTCCAGTCTCTTCTTAAAAACTTCCAGTGTTGGAGCATTCACCACTTCTGGAGGCAGGTTGTTCCACTGGTTAATTGTTCTAACTGTCAGGAAGTTTCTCCTTAGTTCTAGGTTGCTTCTCTCCTTGATCAGTTTCCATCCATTATTTCTTCAGGTGCTTTGGAGAATAGCTTGATCCCCTCTTCTTTGTGATTGCCTCTTAGATATTGGAACATTGCTATCATGTCACCCCTAGTCACACACCCCTAGTCACACACCCCTAGTCACACACATTCCTTGTGTGTCCAACCACACTTGGCCAATAAAGAATTCTATTCTATTCTATTCTATTCTATTCTATTCTATTCTATTCTATTCTATTCTATTCTATTCTATTCTATTCTGTCCTAGTCCTTCTTTTCACTAGACTAGACATCCCAATTCCTGCAACCATTCTTTGTGTGTTTTATCCTCCAGTCCCCTAATCATCCTGCTTGCTCTTCTCTGCACTCTTTCTAGAGTCTCAACATCTTTTTTTTTATATTGTGGCAACGAAAACTGGATGCAATATGCCTATATGGAATAATTTATATCTATATTTTATGGATATTTTACTGGAAGAGCAGGCAATGAAGTGCCTACAATCCCTTCCCTTGTCAGCCACCACCTTCCCCGACCTACTGGATTTTAATGTCTTTAAATACTATTGCAATTAAAAATATTAAATGGGAAGTTGACATACTGCCAATCAATGCAGTCGCCTCCAAATTGTCTTCTCTCTCAATAATACCTCTCAGTTCCATATTGGTCCATAAGATATTCTTTAACAAAATTGTGTATGACTGCAACTTCATGCTGAACTAGTTTCCACTAGTTTTGCCCAATATGGCCAAGGTTGTGAAATGTTAGGTGTTGATTTTTTGGTTCTCTTTGAGAAAGAGGGGGACAGAAATGGATCTTTCCAAGTCCTACTGTATATGAAGGTCATTCCCTATATGTGGATGTATCAGCTGCCATTCCTGAGACACAGATTAATCTTGGATCTAAAAGAATGGGATGATCAGATCTTTGAGGTAGACCAGATCAAGAAAGAAGCACCAAAGGAATTCCAGGGCTGTCGTAGGGCTGGCTGGAGAATTCTGGGAGTTGAAGTCCTCAATTCTTTTTTTTAATAATATTTTATTGATTCTCTAATTTTTCAATTAAACATTTAAAAAGCAACGTGGTGACTGGGTAATCAATGATTCCATAACATACATAAATCTTTAGCCAAAATCTCAAGTTACAACATCAGATATTTCCTCTCGTTATCCCTTAATTATATCTACTATCTCATATTGAATTAATAGAATTCTTATGGTTATCAACTAAGTAAAACCACCTTTGTTACATTTATCAATAATTTTGAACTTATACATATCTTAATTGTGTTTACATTCAATCTTATATACATCAGTGTCCTGTTGTAGCTTTTCCCCCAGGCTTTAACTTTCCCCTCAATATTTAACTTAACATTTGGTATGTTATAATTTCTAAGCTTTTCTTAAAGTTCCCAAGGTTGAGAAACATTGTTGTAGGGAGTGAGGAGGGAATCCTGAAATCCAGTCCAAGTTTTTCTTTCTCCCATCTTATGCAAACTAAAATTAATACGTGGTTATTTTGAATTTCTTTCTCATACTTCCTTCAAACTCTGAACTGTGTATAGCTGTGTATGTCCACAACCTAAAACCCTAGTCCTCACTACTTATATTTTGAGAAGTTAGTTGAGCCTTATAGAAGAGTGGTGGGTTTATTCTTGCATATTTCCCTGGAAATCCCAGTTGCTTCCCTTGCCTCGCTTCCCTTCTTCTTCCTGTCATCTGCTGACAGCAGATGATCCGTGCCTCACTCAAGTTATATATATTTTCTGCTAATGTGTGAAAGTGATTCCAAGTGACAAGTGAGAAGATGTCAGTCATTTGTGATTTCTGTCATCATCAAAGACACCTTGCCTCCTTGCTTCTTCCCCTCCTTCCCTTAAATTCTATTTTTCCTAATTGAAAATTGCTTTGAGATAAAGTTAATGACTTCCCACATTTTATCATGAGTGCTAGGGAGATCTTTCTTGCTTGTGAAGTTCTGTAGGCATCAGGAGAAAATGCACCGGGTGGAGGGAGACCATTTTTATGGCGTGCATTCCTCTTTCACCATCACATTCCCATAAAAGAACCCATACAGGTAATCCTCGACTTTCAACCATTCGTTTAGTGGCCGTTTGAAGTTACAACAGTGCTGTAAAAAGAGACTGACGACCGTTTTTCACACTTACAATCGTTGCAGCATCCCAATGGTCATGTGATCAAAATTTGGACGCTTGACCACTGGCGCATGTTTATGATGATTGTAGTGTCCCTGGGTCATGTGATCCCCTTTTGCAACCACGTCAGTGGGGAAGGTTCACTTAACAACTCTGCTACAAACTTAACAACTGCAGTGATTCACTTAACACCTGTAGCAAGAAAGGTTGTAAAGCAAGACAACATTCACTTAACAAATGTATCACTTAACAACAGAAATTTTGGGCTTAATTGTGGTTGTAAATCAAGGACTATCTGTATGTATATATGTATCATGTTTCCCCGAAAATAAGACCAGCTCTTACATTAATTTTTGCTCCAAAAGACGTATTAGAGCAGGGGTAGTCAACCTTGGCTCTTTTATGACTCGTGGACTTCAACTCCCAGAATTCCTGAGCCAGCATGGCTCAGCTTGGAAACCTCTCCCTTTCCCCTCAGCATGGCTGGCTGAGGAATTCTGGGAGTTGAAGTCCACGAGTCATAAAAGAGCCAAGGTTGCCTACCCATGCATTAGAGCTTATTTTCCTGTTAGGGCTTATATTCGGGAAAATACGGTAGTAAATGCAGCCATCTGGCTGACTATCTTAACTGGGACTTATTTGGGGGGCTTATATTACGAGTGTCCTGAAAAATCATGCTAGGGCTTATTTTCTAGTTGGGTCTTATTTTCGGGAAAACACGGTACATATATGAGGAAGGAGAAAGAAGCTACTTGGCACGGATTGTTAATGGAAATAAAAATCTATGCATTGTTTTTTTAAAAACAAAATGCTAACTCAATAGGTAGGAAAAATAAATGTTTTCTCGAAACCATTACTTGGTATCAGTATTACTTTACAGTCCAGCCAAAAGAGAAAGCTTGAAATTTCAAAAATTCATCAACTTTCAAATAGCTCACATCATCTAGTGATCATCTATCCCCCTGTATGCCTTGTAGTCAATCCCACCTTGCATTTCTCTGCTATATTAACTTTTCAAACTTCCCCCCAAAAAATCATAATTGGTAGTTGGCAGGATACGCAGTTGTATCCATTAAGCAACCCCAATTACTCTGACTAAAACAAGAGTAGCAGGATATTAGGGTGCATACTATCAATGTCCAGTCAATTTAAAACACAGTCATGGTTTCGTTGAAGTATTACCAACAACAGAGCATTAGATAAATTCTGCTGGATTGCAGAGCTGATCTTGACCTCAGGGCATTTATTGCTAAGACAAAATGCAATATGAATTTTTATGTCTATGCACGTAGGAATACATTACCAATACTGCTTGTTACTCTCCATGTAGAAAAGCTTAGCAGAAATTATACTCTCTAATCCAGGGGTCCCCAACCCCCCATCCGTGGACCAGTACCGGGCCGCAGAATGCCAGCAACCAGTCTGCACAAACAAGCAAAGCCCCATTTGCGGGATGCAGGCAGCACACAAAACCACGCACCCTCCAGTCCGTGGAAAAACCTCTCTCCATGGAACCGGTCCCTGGTGCCCAAAAGGTTGGGGACCTCTGCTCTAATCGATCATTGTTGGACAATGGAATAATGTTTACAATCAAGGTGAAGAGAATAGAAAAAACTATTATGCCAATACAAAGCTCTCATATAGTTTTGGAAGTATAGAGAGAGGTCAACTTCTCCTGTGTCTAGGTTTGGTGATCAACAACTTTGGTTCACCACTGGAGTAGAGTTGGTGATTTCCCAAAGAAGCATTCCAGTTCAGCTGGCTATTAGCTCTTTCTCAACAGGAAAGGAGCCATAGAAAACACTGGGTTTACCAGGATCTTGAGGATATCAGGCCCAAATCGCTATTTATAGCACGAATCTGAAAGAAACCATCCCCAACAAATGATCTCATCCAGTAAAGAGGGTGTGAACCATCACATCTCTGGATGGTTGGTTCCAATGTGCAGCTGGTCTTCCTGTTCGAAGTTAAATCCATTATTTCCTGTCTTGCAGTCTGGAACACTGGAGAAGAAGTGTTAACCAACTTCTGTGTGAAGTTCTTTCAGGAGTTTGAAGAATGCTGTTATATCCTCCTTCGGTTTTATCTTTTTGAGGTTAAACTTTTCCAATTCTTTCAATCACTCTTTGTTTCCTGTCCTCTGGCGGTCAGGCTTCTTGGACTTCTTTGAACTTCCAGAACTAAACTTTTTCCAATTCTTTCCATTTCTCTTTGCAGGTTTTGTTTCCAGTTCTCTGATCAGCAAGTTTCTTGCACTTCTCTGAACTTCTTCTATTTTCTTTTTTAAAGTAGAAAACCCAAAATGGAACACAATACTCAAGATAAGGTCTCAATGTGAGAATCAATGTTTTTCTTTTTCTTGGTTTGAAGTTATACATTATTTAGAAGGAATATTTCTGGTGATAGAGGATTTGTCTTTTGTTGAAGCTACTTCATACCGCAGAACCTGATGTCTGAGGTAGGGTTTCTTCTTCTTCTTCTTGTGCCATATCCATTATCGGATGTTGGCGATATGTTGGCGATCCTGTTTTTATCAGCAGCCGCATGAAAAAGTGCTGCTGAGTTTTGTTCAAACCAATCCCTTAGATTTTGAAGCCACGATGTTCTTCTTCTGCCTGGACCTCGTTTGCCTTCAATCTTTCCCTGGAGGATTAAATGGAGTGTGCCGTATTTTTCTGGGTGTCGCATCACATGTCCAAAATGTTCTAATTTTTGTTTTTTAATTGTTTTGATGATTTCCCTTGTCTTTCCCAGGCGGCTGATCACCTCCTCATTTCTGCAAAAGCCTCAAAATTCTTCCTCTTCTATTTCAGCAAGCTCTTTCTGAATTCTGGTGTATCGTTGTATAGATGATGCTTTGGTAACCTGGCGCATAATATACTTTCTATAATGGGCTGTAAGAGTAACCTTGAGGAATTGAAGGAAGAGCCACCACCAGAACAATGGAGAGACAAAAGTAATTTTGAGTACCAGGCAGAAATGTAATTGGAGAAAGCATCTCAAGCCTGAGTCACCTTAGTTCTCATAAGGGGTGACAGGGGTGTCAAACTGCCGGCTCGCAGGCTGGACGCGTCACGTGGAAGCCACGACCACCCCATTGCCGGCAATGGCAAAATCGGCCCGATACGTTGCGCGACGTCACGTGACGTCGCGAGTTTGACATGCCTGTCTTAAAGGAAGAGAAGGGAAGGAACATCCATACTTGCAAGGTTCTTTAATGTAACCTTATAATAAAGTAATATTAGCATTCGTTCTTTGGAAGGAGAGATACCAAAACTGAAGCTCAAATGCTTTGATCACCAAATGAGAAGAGAAGACTCATTGGGAAAGACCCTGATGTTGGGAAAGACGGAAGGCGAAAGGAAAAAGGAAGGGCAGAGGATGAGATGGTTAGATACTGCCATCGATGCAATGAAGATAAAATTTGGGCAAACTTCAGGACACAGAGAAGGACGGGGGGGAGGAGGCTGGAGTGCTATGGTCCATGGGATCGCGAAGAGTCAGATATGACTTAGCAACAGAACAACAACAACAAAGCATTCATAATGTTGGTATCCTAATCTGGTCTTCCTTCCCAGTCTTATTACCCAGGTGTATCCTTTACATCTGACACGTTATTTCCTCAGGACGATTGGCTTTGCCACCTGACTCCTTGCTGCTACCTATGATTCAGGCTTGTTACTTTATTCAAAGATAAATGAAGAACAAGGCCATTTAATTCAATCCAGCCAGCTGGATCCAGTGCTATACCTTGCCCTAACAGCACACTGTGGGCATGTCACTGAATGTGAAAAACAGGCATAGTTTAGAGGCTTGTGTGTTGGATTACTAAGGAAAGCTGCATGTTAAAATGCTAAAATAGTTAAAATGTTCCTCCTCCTTCTTCTCCTCCTCCTCCTCCTCCTCTTCCTCCTCCTCCTCCTCCTCCTTCTCCTCCTCCTCCTCCTCCTCCTCCTCCTCCTCCTTCTTCTTCTTCTTCTTCTTCTTCTTCTTCCATTCTGAAGGTTCCATTATTGGTCACAATTTCTATAGGAAAGCTGTTCCATTGGTTAATTATTCTCACTTCACTGTTAGGAAATTTCTCCTTACTTCTAGGTTGCTTCGTTCCTTGATTGGTTTTCATCCATTGTTTCTTGTCTTTGTAGAATAGGTTGACTCCCCTCTTCTTTGTCGCAGCCCCTCAAATATTAGAAGACTATCATGTCATCCCAAGTCCTCCTCCTCCTCCTCCTCCTCCTTCTTCTTAATAATAATAATAAAGTTAGAAGGGACCTTTGAAGGGAGCTTGGAGGTCATCTAGTCCAACCCCCTGCTCAGGCAGGAAACCCTATACCATTTCGGACAAACGGCTATCCAGTCTCTTCTTAAAAACTTCCAGTGTTGGAGCATTCACCACTTCTGGAGGCAGGTTGTTCCACTGGTTAATTGTTCTAACTGTCAGGAAGTTTCTCCTTAGTTCTAGGTTGCTTCTCTCCTTGATTAGTTTCCATCCGCTGCTTCTTGTCCTGCCTTCAGGCGCCTTGGAAAATAGCTTGACTTCCTCTTCTTTCTGGCAGCCCCTGAGATACTAGAACACTGCTATCATGTCCCCCCTCGTCCTTCTCTTCATTAAACTAGACATACCCAATTCCAGCAGCCGTTCCTTATATGTTTTAGCCTGAAGGCTCCATTATTGGTCAAACTTTCTATATGTAAATTAATTCCCCACTTCAAAAACCTCTCCTTGGGAATTGAGGAAAGCCGCAGACAACTAGAAGGAGGCATCTAACATGAAAAACATGGAGCCCATATGTACTTTCACACCTTGACTCTCTCATAACTAAATAAGAACAAAAGCACTCCTGAGAATTTAACCTAAATCCTTTTCTCTTTGAAAGAAATTGCAAAAACAAATTCTTGTTCATCACATTGAATGAGAAGTGATAGGAAAAAAACGCAAGAGAAATTTTCTGAATAGCCCAGGTTTTTCCAGAGCTCTGATTTGATTGACTCCAGATAGCTTTCCAGATTTGGACAAAAGCCATGAAAGGAGGAGGAGGAGGAGGAGGAGGAGGAGGAGGAGGAAAATAATTCATCCTTAAACTTAGTAGTCCTTTCCATCTCTGCACTCAGGAACAGAGTAATAGGAGGGGGCTTTTTAATGGGAAGTTCCATATTTAGTACTGGTTTTATCATTCTTAAGTGTCTTGCTTCAATTTAGAAGATTCAGTGCAAGAGCTAAGCATTTGAAAATTGAGCTTATTTAACACGTTAAATCTTTTTTTTCTCCTCCTTGTGATCAAAGAGCTGCCAACAGTTGCAACTATCTTTCTCATTTTGAAATTGTTATCCATTTCATAATGGAAAGCTGGGTGAATCAATGAGCTAGTGCAGAAGCAAGCAAGCAAGGGAATAGACTTAATCCCAGGCAGCTGGATTTTTTTTTTTTTTTTTGAGAACAATTTCAGACTTCTTGGGTCATCTGGGCATATTGTCAGCATATTTGCCCCCAACAATCCGGGTCCTCATTTTACCGACCTTGGAAAGATGGAAGGCTGAGTCAACCTTGAGCCGTTCAGGATCGAACTCCTGACAGTGAGCAGTGAGTTAGTCTGTAATACTGCATTCTAAGCACTGTGCCACCACAGCTCTAGTTTTCCAAGCCCTATATTTGTGCAATTTCCAGTTACTCATGCATTGGTGCCTGAACAGTCAAGAATCCAGGCAGATGGGAACTTAACTTTCTTAAAATTTCTCACGCTTTCTTTCTTTCTTTCTTTCTTTCTTTCTTTCTTTCTTTCTTTCTTTCTTTCTTTCTTTCTTTCTTTCTTTTTCTTCTAAACAACCAGGTAAGCATGTAGTCTGTTTAATGATCACTTCCCTGTTTGAGTAAAAAGCTCTAATTCCACCCCATTTCCAGACTGAGTATACAGTTATAGGGTGTATAGGGTCTCCTGCTTGAGCAGGGGGTTTGGTTGGACTCTAGAAGTCCTTCAAAGTCCCTTCCAACTCTGTTGTCCTGACAGGAAGATAGTGAGAACATACAGTACCGATCGCTTGGACAGAATCCTCTTCCTGCCATGTGTCCTTCCATCGTTTCTCTCTGCTCAGGTGATAAAGAACATTTGATCATCTGACACAGGGCACTAAAACAAAGCTGGCTTTTTTTTTTCTCTGATTCGATCCCCTTCCATTTGGAAGCAAATTTACTTTAGAAATTCTTTCTTAAGATGGTTTTCTTGTGCTTGTTTAGTCATGTGGTAGCCATGTGTACATGTGCCTCTATGTGTTTGCATGTGCGTGTAAATATCCGGTCTTTCATTCCACACTCAACTTTTCAGTGATCTCTGGCCTTATTTATTTATTTATCCAATTCTGAGTTGCCCTTAACAATTCTGGGTGGTCTACAAACAAAAAAAAGAAAACAGTACTTTATTAAAAGATCATAACTAACTACAAAAAGAAACTTAACCAATAAGGACCACACAATCACCCTATCGTGAGGCCTGGAAAATCAACCTGAGAAAGGAGGTTGATAAGAGGAAATCTCTCAAGCGTGAGAACTTCAGCACCTTGTTTAATTTCCCTGATACAGCATTCCTACATCTTCAATAAGACTGGACTTTGCTAAGTTGGTTTGATCTCCCTCTATTTCCATATACCTTAACTTCAGTGGCACTTTAAACATGCTACCCAACAAATGAAATGAACGGTTTGTTTGGGGAAAATAGCTGAGTGGCATGGTGGCCTAGAGGTGAAAATATTCACCTCTCTCTTGGAAGGTTGAGAGTTCAATCCTAAGCAGTGGCAGATGTTTCTCCATCAGGGCACAAAGAGAAAATATCTGCTGAGAACTCCATGTAGGCACCAGGAAGGGCATCTGGTCGGTAAACGCTCAGCTCCATTTAGTCGCCTGACTCTACCCTGAATAAAGGGATTAAAAAGTCATAAAAAGAAGAAAAAAATAGGGGAAAATAGCTAAGAAGATCAAGAGATGCTTTTGGAGGCAGATACCCATTTTTATCTTTAGCAGAATAATTGGTTCTACATTTGTCCCATTGAATAAAAACTGGATTGTCCACATGATAGAGCATTCGTGACAAAGTAATTAAACTGAAGCGATTGATTGTGCAACAGCTCTGGGTAGCAATGAATACAAGGCAATTCATTAGACTATAAGCAAACAGATTAAAGCCTGCCAGGATGTGAGGGTGGGCACAGAGAACTTGAGAACAAGAGATGTTCCATAAGGGGCAGGTCTTCAGCTATAAAAAGGGAACTTATGTCAAGGTCTAGGTGCACACAGTCATGTTGATTCTCCAGAGATCTTCATTTTTAAGTCCTGCTATGTCTGACTTCATAGAAAAAAATCAAAGTGTCTTAAAATGTACGTTCCAAACAATATGGTACATTCAACAATACCTTATGTTAAATGTGGATCTTAAACTTGTTCACAGATGGTTTTGAAACTGAAGACCTTCCACCAATAGTTTATGTGATGCTCTTCTCTAGTGTTTGGGTCAAAGAATCTTTGCACAATAAAAATTTATCTTACTGGCCTTACTAGAAAAGATAGAGACCTTATTTCTAGATGTTATGACTGATTTTACCAAGTCCAAACAATTACCAGGAAGGAACAGCTGTTCTCCCCCAAAAGAGGAGATCTCAGTAATGAAATTGGTTCACCTGATATTCCACTAAGTTTCAATGGAACTGAACTTCTGTCTGACTAACACAGGGGTAGGCAACCTTGGCTCTTTTATGACTCGTGGACTTCAACTCCCAGAATTCCTGAGCCAGCCATGCTGAGGGGAAAGGGAGAGGTTTCCAAGCTGAGCCATGCTGGCTCTGGAATTCTGGGAGTTGAAGTCCACGAGTCATAAAAGAGCCAAGGTTGCCTACCCCTGGACTAATGTAAGAGCTATTAGTGACCCAGCCTTCAAGGAACAAGGGAAGAGTAAGCCAAAGCTATCTACCAATAATTGCATATCCAAAGTTGTTGCAGAAAGAAGACAAACAGCATGATGCACAGTGCCCGACTAATGATTACATTGTGTATTGCTAGACACGGGGAAATGATCCTATTATCTATTAAAATGTTTAAACTACCCAATAGCTGAAGCTCTCTACAGAAGCTATAATAGATGCTATTAATTATGATGATTACATTTCAACCCCAGATTTCTTCTTAGGGCTCAGGGGGGTCTTCCCTCATTTTATCATTGCCTCAATAAAGAGATAGTGAAATCAGTCAATGGGTTCCAATTGGGACTTGAACTCAGATTATCACAATCCTAATTCAACTCTTTAATCATTGCACTGAGAGCTTCACTCTCACCAGCTCTAGATATCTTCAGGAGTAAAGCCAATTCTCCTGTACAGGTAGTCCTCAATTTACAACCGTTTCTTTCATGACCATTCAAAGTTACTGTCATGGTCCCGACAGATGAAACTCTTCAAAAGAACTTCGAGGTATGTTTACCTTAAAGACTCTTTATTTTGAGTAGCAGAATTTCGGCACTGCATAACTGAAGCCAAAAACTGAATTCCCCTCCCCTGAGCACATAGTATCAAAGCACAATTCCCTCCTCCAATTAACAGTCATAAATCACGTTCCCCAATTAGCTTGAAGCCTCCTCTCCAGTTCTCCAACCAGCCAATTCCTTATCAGCTCTGGTTACAATAACCTTGATTCTCACACTAGATCTAGTGTTATTATGTCTAGCTGGACTCTCATTCACATCCCCCCTCCCAGCATCATCTAACTCTAAAAGCAAAAGGTAAAAGATGGCTACATTTCCCTTTGTTGTCAATGCAAAAACATCCGATATTAGCAGTGTTGACAGTTACAATGGCATTGAAAAAAGTAACTTATGACTGTTTTTCACACTTATAACCATTGTAGCATCCCCATGGTCACATGGTCAAAATTCAGATGATTGTTGCAGTGTCACTGGGTCATGTTTGCAACCTTCTGACAAACAAAGGCAATGGGGAAGGCAGATTCACTTAACAACTGTCTGACTAATTTAACAGCTGCGGTGATTCATTTAATAACAGTGGCAGGGAAGGCCATAAAATGGGGCAAAACTCACTTAACAATTGTCTTGCTTAGAAACAGAAATTTTGAGCTCAGTTGTGGTCATAAGTAGAGGACTACCTGTGTATCGTTATGCATTCTGACTTCCCAGTGTCTTAATCGTAAATAGTAGCATGGAATAGAAGGGAGTAAGAGGTCAGGAGCAAGATGAGGTTTTGACTGTGATGTCCCACCATTGTCTTGGAGATGTTTACCCCTTCCCAGACATGCTCATAATTGAAAATGATTTTCTGCTCAATCACATTATCTCTAGCTTGATGGGTTTTCAAGGTGCCATTAAAAATCTCTCCCAGAGAATGGCGCAGTGGTTAGAATGCAGCATTGCAGGCTAATTCTACCGACTGCCAGCAGTTCGATTCTGATCGGCTCAAGGTTGACTCAGCCTTCCATCCTTCCCAAGTCAATGAAATGAGGACCCAGATTGTTGGGGGGCAAGATGCTGATTCTGTAAACTGCTTAGAGAGGGCTGTAAAGCACTGTGAAGCGGCATATAAGTCTAGGTGCTATTTCTAGTGCTATTGTCCCAGCTCCGTTACCACTCTGCTTTTTTTGTAAAGAATATAAAGAATGTGAAACAAGGAGGCTTTGTGCCTAGTTTCTTCCAACTTTTCTGGCTGAAACTATCCCCATTCCTCCCGATGGTGGGAGTTGGAGAGGAACACCCAAGCAGTGAGTCAATGTGTCTGAAACAGATGTGTTGTTGTTGTTTTCTGTGAGCCATTTTAAGTCAGAAAAATATGCTGCCATTAAGAATTCAGCAGGCTGGGTGCAGAACACTTGAACTCATTCTAAACTTTCCAGACACTCAAGGCTTTTTATGTGAAAGACTCCAGATGCCTTTATAATCCATGCAAGCAAGTCAGTGTCAGCAAATAGAAGAGCTATGCAGATCGATCTAATAATAATAATAAGCACGGTTAAAAATACTGCCTGAAGCCTCAGAAGCTTTGTTCTCACCTCCATTTCTCCTGTGAAGACATTAATCCCCCGAATGTTAACAGATTTCTCTACTTTACCTAACAAAGGAGAATCAAAATTATCTTAGGCAGATGGGTAAAATCATTCTTAGCAAAAACAAACAAAAACAAGCACCGTCGTGCCAAACTTTTACAATTTGCAAAAAGATAGAGTGGTCCGTGCCAGCTGCCTATCACAACAACAACACCTCTGAACATTGGCCGTCAGTTGCTTGGAGGCTCCGAAAAAGGTGCTGTTGGCACAGAATTGCTCATGTTTGTAACATACGGAGAGGATATAAGGCAGCTTGTCTTTTTCTCAAAGGTGAAGTTTGAAGAAAGAATGATGACCTTTCAAATTTCAAATTCAGAATAGAACTGGACGGGACCCTGGAGGTCTTCTAGTCCAACCCATTGCTCAAGCAGGAGACCCTATACCATTTCAGACAATTGGCTGTCCAGACTCTTCTTAAAAATCTCCAGTGATGAAGCACCTACAACTTCTGAAGGCAAGCTGTTCCACTGGTTAATTGTTCTAACTATCAGGAAGTTTCTCCTTAATTCCAGGCTGCTTCTCTCCTTGATTAATTTCCATCCATTGTTTCTTCTCCTGCCCTCTGGTGCTTTGGAGAATAATTTGACCCCTTCTCTTCTTTGTGGCAGCCCCTCAAATACTGGAAAACTATTGTCATGTCACCCCTAGTCCTTCTCTTCTCCAGACTAGCCATCCACCCAAATCCTGCAACCATTCTTCATACGTTTTAGTCTCTAGGGACTTTAATTGTCTTAGTTGCTTTTCTCTGCACTTTTTCCAAAGATTCAACCTCTTTTTTTGTAATGTGGTGACCAAAAGTGGATGTAGTATTCCAGGTGTGGTTTTATTTTTTTTATTTTTTTTACTAAAGTTAATGAAGCTAAGCAGTTTCGAATCAGCTCATTTGATGGAGCCTCCATAGAGAATAGTCAGAAAATGTCAATAAGGCATCAGTAACCTCAGTCAAAACCTCACTCCTTTCTTACAATGGCAAATGGGAAAAAAGAGCAAGATTTTAGTCCTATAGTGATCTCTTTGACCCTTCCCTGTTTAGACACCTACCTCAGCCCCTTTCTGGGAGAATTTCTTATTTTTTATTATCATTGCTCCATTTCCATCCTATTTTTTTTCTCCTAATGTTTGAGGGAGAAAAAGTAGTTTCCATAGATTGGAGGAAGCCTCTTTTATTTTACACAAAGAACAACCTTTACAAAAAGAGAAGGACTGGTCCAAAGTAATTTATTGAACTCCATGGTCAAGTGGATTCTTTCTTGAGGTGGAAAAAAAATAAAATTTTGATTTTGGATCTTATCAATTGGATGGACTTGATGTTATTCTATTCCATTCCATTCTTTCCTGTTGTTCTGTTATTCTGTTCTGTTCTATTCCATTCCATTCCATTTGTATGTATATATTTATTATTTACTTATTTTATTTTTGCCCTTTATTATTTTTACAAATAACTTGGCAAACATATCCAACACACTTTCCTCCTATTTCCTCCACAGCCACAACCTTGTGAGGTAAAGTGAGCTGAGAGAGAGAGAATGACTGGCCCAAGGTCACCCAACTGGCTTTCATGACTAAGGAAGAACTAAAACTCACAGTCTCCCACTTTCTAGCCTTAACCAGTAGACTCAAATGGGCTCCCAAAGTGTCCCCAGACTGGTTCATGTTAATTAGGAGTTCTAGGATATTCAGTTGCTTCATGTCTTCTAGGCACCAGTTTGGAGGAGATGAAATTTTGAACTGCTGGGGAATATTAATCAAATATAAAATATATGTATATTTTATTTAGCAATATAAAAATGGGAGATCATATTTTACAGTAATCAAATGTTGGGTTTGTGTAGATGACCAGTGTTTGCCCACCAGGCTAAATAGCAACATCAAGATGTCCGTTGATGTTTCTGAGCTGCAGCTATCCAACTGTGGGCATTTGTTCATTGCAAGAAGAATGATGTGAAAAGGGGACGAAGGCAGGAAACACCCTTTAAAAAAACTCATTTATAACCACAGTAATCACTCCTAACATTATTTTCCAATTAAGCTCCTTTAAGATAACTATTCTAATTACGGTGAGATAGATATAAATGCAGTCAAGAAGGTCTGCAGGGGAAATCCACAAGTGGTGGTAGAGAATCAAGCCCCGCCCCTTTGTATGTAAATTATACTGCACATACAAAGGAGAAGAACTCTGATTGGCTGCTGAAACTGCCTTATTGTGCCCAACAGATACCCTTGAACGCAACATTCTGTCTTCAGGCGTAAATTCTATTCAAGTTAGTCATTTCTAATTGCTCAGGAATTGAAATTAATTACCACTAATTTCCTATGTTGCTCTAAATGTGGTGTAGTCAAATGAAATATTTATGAGTTAGAGATGCTTTGATTTTTAAGTTGGGAAATTATTCTGTTGGAGTGAGTGAGGGATTGAGTGATTGAGTGAGTGTGTTATTCTATTTTTTACCTACTCAATCAAAAGATTCTCAGCGGTTTTTCAAGGCCATCCACTGCATTCTAACATTTATGCTATAATATTAAAAAAAAAAAACAAGCCATGAAAATAACTTGAAACAAAATGGATAAAAAGCAACTACACAACTAATAAAAAATAGATAACTAGAGAATAATCACAACTCAGATGTTTTTTTTTCTAATAACTCATGAGCCATTTATGAAACACTAATGGGGAATACTGCAAAAATTAATTTAATATTTGACTCAATACCCAATTACTTCAGTATTGCTTCATTCGTCTCCCTATCCTCCATTATTTACTGGATTTTTAATTTTTTTTTAAAGCAGTTCGGTTAAACCAGAGGCACATAGTCTGCATGCTTCAAAAAAATGTTATTTAATCCCAAAAGGGTTAGTGAAGTTTTGTTTGAAATCCTTTTTCTTCTAAGTCGCTCTTGACTTACATCTACATCAAGAAGCCCAGGGAATTTTCATGACATTTTTCAAAAGTGCCCTTGCCTTTTTCCTGGGGCTAAGAGAGAAAGACTGGCCCAAGATTACCCAACTGGCTTCATGCCTATGTTAGAGATAGAACTGATAATCGTGAATGAAGGCAAATATACATGTCCCAGGATAATGTTGCAGGATTCAATCTGAGTCAGTCACGGGGGCCAAAAGTTTATTCTTCCAAGCTTTTGGGTTGGTGCTGGACCCCATCCTCAAGGAATTTCCCTCTCTCCAGAATGAGTGCACACATTCTGGAGACAGAGAAATTTCCTGAGGCTCGGCTCCAGCATGAGCCCAAAAGCTTGGAAGAACAAAACTTTGGTCCCAGTGACCAACTCATATTGGATCCTGCAGAATTCATAATCTCCTAGTTTCATGGCTGGCTAAGGAATTCTGAGAGTTGAAGTCCACATATCTTAATGTTGCCAGGTGAGAAACGCTACTTTAATCACTGCAAAAAGTGGTTTTAAATCCCTTGTATTAAGAGGATGGAATATGTCAAAGAAATTACAGAAGGTTTTAGCTTCCCTGTTCCCAGGATAGGGTCCCAAATTTGATCAGAGACATAAGTGAATCTATTTATAATAGTATAAAGAAAGGAAGAGAAGGACAAATACTCAATGTCTTCACTGGTTGATTTCAACTACAGGGGCATCTGAAAAGAAGTGACAAAAAGTCAATATGGCAGCCACAACCTTTGTATTGGAGTAATAGATGCCCCTGTTCAACCAACAGCTTAATTAATTAATTGCATTATTTAAACTCAGAACGTTTTACAAGTTCCATGTGTTTTGCAAGTTCCATGGATCCTTTTACTTGCACTGGATCTTCAAAAAAACAAGCAAGTTTTGTGAATCACTTGACTTTCATTTGGTCTTCAAAACAAAATAAATAAATAAACCTGGAACCAATAAAAATTATGTTTGAGTTACCAGGAACTTAGAAATATGTTTCTTGTCCTCTTTGGAAACCCATATGGAAAGGCATTCTATTATTCTACCTTAAAAAAGCATTAGGTATATCTCTGCAGTTTGCTTATGACATCTTCAACAGCCATTCCCCTATATAAGATATGTCATGGTTTATCACCCCTGAAATGATTAGGAACTGAAGCAGGAGAGGAAGGATAGGGATTGGCAATAAGGATTGCCAATTTCATGCCAGCATAGTTTTCTGTTGACTCAGATATTGGACGACAGCATTTCAACTCAATAATGAGGAGAGATCCTTAATTCATCCAACCCATCATTGCGCTAATATAAGAATTATGGGGACAATCCTCACATTTCCTTGGCTGGATGGCATTAGACGACACTTGAAGTGACTAGATAGGCACTGCAGAAAAGTGTCTAAAATAATATGATGTGCTTCATATCAGGAACAATAGGAGAAATATAGAAACCGATTTCAGAAAATGGACCAGTTAACCATTATTGGACAAAGATATTGGTATGTCGGTGGCTATAAATATCTGAGCCACATGTCAAAATCCTGCTATGGCCTCTCTTTGTATTGCTATTTTGCAATTCATAATGAACTCTTATCCTGCCTCTGATCTCCTTTTCTCTTTTTATAGAACTTACTAGCTCAGGGTCCTTCAGTCTGGTTCCTAAGGTCAGAGGGGGGGGGAAGAAAAGAGGAAAAAGGCAAGACCACAGCTTTAATATTTCATAGTCATCACCATCATCTTGACTTGTATGATCCCACTCTCCCCCCATGGACTTCTCTCATTTGGTACATTCCAAATATGTGGAATTTTTCCATAACCTGGAAAAAAAGTAATCTGAAATCCAATATAGTCAGGAGAAGAGAGGGAAGCTATGTCAGCGAATAAAGACTTTAGGTTCTAGCATTTTATTGATGGTGCTCAATTTTTTACTGATTCCCCAAAAGACCAGGAAATCCTTTTTTAAAAAATGACATTTTTGTGTGTCTTAGGATTTGTCCATACAGGGAGATTATGGAAAGCTGAATTGTTTGTGGTTATAGTGAATGTGTATTTTGCTCTTCTATTTAATAATGATATGGATACAGTGTTACCTCAGTACTTGACTGCTTCAAAACTTGACAAATTTGGTAACCGATGCATTTGGACGTGAAAATATTGTCCCAGTACTCAGCATTTGTTTAGTATTCGACATGCTGCGATAGGAAGAGGGGGATGACTGCAGAGAATGGACAGGAAGTCAGCCATGCTGGGAAGGTGACTGACATAGGAAAAGGGACAGACAGAAAGTTCTTCCCAGCTGAAACGAAGAGTCACATGGTAAGTCATGTGGTTTGTTTGGGACTCGTGTTTTTTAGTATTCATCTCACCTCCTGGAACCAATTAAGGCCAAGTACCGAGGTACCACTGTATCTATAATGTTCTTAATCTTAGTTTGCCTCATTTAACCCTAGCATTTGCCATCTGTGTTAGGATAGAAATGTTCCAAACACTCAGGCAATACAGCAGAGTGACACTAGGTTGAAGAAAGTGTTCTACAAGTTTTTATTATCAATATTTTATGGTATCACACTGCAGGTCTAAAAGGATACTCTATAAACATACTGATTGGATTTAAAACCTTGTGCTAAATCATAATGTGAATTCATTGGTTTAACCATATGAATGGTACAAACTTCCACTCACTGTGTTTTGTAAACCATGATTTATACTTTAGTGCAGGGGTGTCAAACTCGCAACGTGACATGACGTGTCGTGACGTATCACAACTTTTTCTCCATTGCCGGCAATGGGGTGGGCACGATTTCGGCATGATGCATCTGGCCCACGGGCCGGCAGTTTGACACCCCTGCTTTAGTGTGATATAGGTATTCAAATATTGTGAGTTGTTCTACTAACACACCATGGCCTGGTGCTATGAGAAAAAGATATTTCAGCTTTCAAACCACACCGTATCCTCTGGTGTGGCTTTTTCAGGAAACAGTTGCTTGACACAATTTGTGACAATGTCACACTGAATTATTAGCATGACTAGCTTGCATTTTACAGGGCAAAATGAGAGGGTTTGGCTCGGTTTATTTTTTTATTTTTATTTTTTTAAAAAGCACTAATGGATAATATAAGGAAGGCATATCAGAAAGAGAGCTGGGAACTAACTCATAACAAGGATTTTCATATCCAGAAATCCTAATAGTCTGTATCTCAGGCAAATGCTAGAAAGCATTAGATGCAGTGGTGGGATTCAAATATGTGAACAACTGGTTCTCTTGTGGATGCCATTTCCGGAAGTCCATTATGGGCCTGGGCAACAAAAAATTAGCTACCGGTTCTGCCGAAGTGATGCGAACTGGCTGAATCCCACCACTGATTAGATTGAATAGTGTGGAGACAACAAGAATGAAAGAAGTCTATATAATTTTCCCCTTAAATGGGAATTCCATCCTATTAAACAAATTCCCCTGACTGCAAATATATCTCTGACACTTTCTATCCGCTGAACTTAGTTCAGGCCTGGAATATTGCCAATGGAATGATCCAGGAAGCACTTTCTAACATTTAGGTTCATCATAAACAGAGCTAAAATATCCTAACGTTTGGCTAGATATTAATAATGGGTTTATGTAATTGTCTTTCCCTTGCCTAGAATCAAACAGTTGGAGGGACAACTGCTTGATCTAACTAATCTTCCATAAATATTCTCAATTCACCTATCCGTGCGATGGGGTTCACAGGAAGAGAACAGATGGGTTGACGAAAGATATCGACCAGGTAAACTGCTCCAGATGGTGTTTCTAATTGTTCTCTGCTTTCTTTCATTTGTTCTTATGGATGTGTTTATTAGCTAACAATTTCTTCATGTCTGTTTTTAAAATCATTTTTGCACAGGCTTGTTTGGAGGCTTTAGATGGTTTAGGTTCCAAAGCAACAGCTTTGGAAAACCCCTTTCCTATCCTTTCCCACCCAGCTGTGGACACATTTGTCCTTCTCTGAGTTGGAGGCTCTCAGTGTCATCAAGAGGTCTCAAAAGTTCTCAAGATGTTTTTTGTGGTTCTTCTGAGACCCTTTTGCTTAATTGTTTGCCTTCCCTCTTACTCTGTAGTTCTTAAAATATCTTCACTGGCCCATAAGATCTTAGTACAGGTAGTCCTTGACTTACAACCACAATTGAGCCATGGAGATCCAATCTGCTCCTTTTCTCCTGTGTTTAAGGAATCCAGTTAAGGCCTAGCTTATATATGAGTCCAGGAGAAAGAGATGTTTTCATTTACTTGCTTGCATTTACTAGCTTACCTAGCTGGTCATTTCAGTCTTGTGATTCTGGGCAGCTCATAATACAAGACAAAAACCTTTAAACATCTTTCAGTCAGAACAACAGGATAACAGAGTTGAAAGGGACCTTGGAGGTCTTCTAGTCCAACCCCCTGCCCAAGTAGGAGACTCTATATCGCTCTGGAGAAATGGCTGTCCAATCTCTCCTTAAAAACCTCCAGTGTTGAAGCACCTACAATTTCTCAAATATAAATTTTTATTATTTTCATCATAAAAAAAAAACACATCACAAGTACATCACAATGCTACAATAAAAACCCCACCCCCCACCCCCCACCCCCGGACTTCCCAAACCTAATCCCAGGATACTATTCAACTAAAAGTAAACTACTATTAATGTCCCTAACTCCACAAAATATTATTCTACATAAGTAAGTGAAATATATATATATATAAAAAAAAACAAGTCTAAAAACCCAAATTATATTCCACCATTCTATGCTTTTTTTGAATATAAACAATCCATCTTCTCCATATTAATAAAAATTGTTCATTTGAATGATTCTTCAGATAAGCCGAAATTTTTGCCATTTCAGCAAGATGCGAAACCTTCAATCTCCAGTCCTCCATTGTAGGTAAAACTTTACTCTTCCAATTTTGAGCTATCAACAAACGGG